>NW_022196895.1:84104052-84154877 GCF_008632895.1 Mastomys coucha
TTGTTTTCGTTTGTTTCTTTGTTTTTTAGAGGGGAACTGGGAAGGGAGAAATTTACATGTAAATAAAGAAAATAAATAATAAAAAAATAATAATAAAAAGAAATAAAAGAAAAAAACCATAAAACAGAGTAACATGTTCATTGCTACACTATTTCCTTTTGGTTCCTGAAATACCTCCAGAACAATAAATGTTAAAAGACTATCTTTTGTTTGTTTGTTTTTTTATAACAAGCTCTTGTTAATCAGAGTTGATTTGACTTTAATGTGGAAGAATGTTGGACTTTAGGAGTTAGTAACTATGCAATGAATATCAAGTTTTTCACTTTTGTCCAACTCTCAGACCTCCTCAGAAGGAAAGGGGATCTTGATCAGCAAAATCACCAAAGGCTAATGATTTAACCAGCCATATCATAAATATATAAGGGAAACAAAACAGAACTCTTAAACAACAGGGTTTTTTGGATGCTGCCTGGTTGTTAAATCCATTGAGGTGCTAGAAATATGTGAGAAACACACACAGGGGCATAGACCCTTCACGTCATCCTCCATGTTCTGCATGTTGCTTAGTAGTTGCCTCTGAGCTTGAAACATCCCATCCTATAGGGAACATCCTTAAACAGGAAGGTGAACAACCCAAAAGAGTTTCAAGAACTCAGTGAAACTGACAAGATTCATTAGGCCCCCTCTTGCCTGAGTCAGCAGTAAAAGCTAAAAGCTGTAGATGAGCAGAGCCAATCTGAAAAAAAAAAAAAAAAGACTCAGATAAGACCAGATGCCTGGAAGAGGTTTAGACCAACTGAGGCACCTGGAAAAGACACTTTCCAACCTGCTGAGTTGCCTGCAGACTATGCAGTGTGCTCCAGGTTCCCAGCTTTGTAACGGGTCACCCATTCAGTAGTGAGTTTTTGGTATTATCTGTACTTTGGTCTATTGTGAATTCCCTACCTGGGATATACAAACATATGTCTCCCCAGGAAAAGAGTTGTCACAACACATTTGGCTCCGAGACAAGGTCACAAAAGAATGAAAGATGTGTAGGGAAGAGTTGAGTGGATAGGCCCAGTTATGGATACCAAGGCATGCAGCTGAGGTTAAGAATCCTAGGTGAGGGTAGTATCCACAGAAGCAATACTGATAGAGTTGTTCATTCCTGTATGGTGTGCTTTATGCTTTCCTGCTATAACAGTGATTCTATGCATTGTTTCTTGCTATGGGTTATATCCATCTGATGCCCCCACAATGTCTGGGAATGAGGAATATAGAGGAAGAAAAGGCACTATTGAGGGAACTGGGGATAAGGAAAGCAATATTTGATTCCCAGTCATGATCCAGAGAGAACTGTGTTCACAGAGGAGTTAAAGGAAGGTTGATTCAATAAAGACCCTGAAGCTGGCATGGAGTGCAGCAAGATCTTTAAAAGGTAGAGAGGCTTTGACAGATCTCACTGTCTTAGGCTAGGATATAAAGAGTGTCTGTAAAGTTAAAGGACAAGGTAGAAGATATAAGAAAAAAGAAAAACAACAAAAAAGGTCTGTTTGGGTCACCTAAAGACAAATATGGCAAGATTTGTGTCAAGCTGGAGTTAGGAACTTAGGAAGGGGCAGGGAATGCTAAAAAGCCAAACTGTGCTAAGGAGCTTCTAGTCTGCTAAGATGCACATAATACCTGAGGAAGTTATTGACAAAATCCTACAACAGCCTGCATTTGTAAAAGTGAAGAAGCTACAGGCATTCTGGGGACTTCTGGGAAGTCATATTGGCATATTTTTATACCACATCTTGCCTAAGCTGCTCATCCTCTGTATAACTTCTCAAAAAAAAAATGTTATGTGGGATTGGGTCAGAATGACTCAAGAGGCTTTCAAGCATACTAAGTATCTAGCATAACATACTAAACTGTTGTGTTCCCCACTACTACTCTGTCCCTTTCTTTTAGATATCTTCAGAAGTTTAGAAGGCTATAGCTGGGGGCAATAGCAAAAGAAACCCAAGAAAACCATTCCTATAGGGTTTTTGTCTCAGTCATGAAAAGGAACATAAGCTATGTACACATCACTAGAACAGCAACTATAAAGAATATATATAGCATTGTAGCAGGTGGAATCCATAACTGGTTCTGTCTCAGTGACTATAAAAACAGCTTGCCTAATAAATGGCTGGATTGAAGGCCTCCTAGTCAAAACTGCCTTCTGGAGTTGAGCAAAATCAAAATACAAAGGTGATATGCATACTTTTAGCAGTAAGATGAGATGTGTGCCAGCCCCAGCACCAAGACCATGAAGACCGCCTTAGAACCAGTATCTATTATTAAAAGCCACTGAGCACCCCATAGTAATTAAGCTAAAGAACAGACCCTGTGACTTAAAATAACAAATGATAGGTAGGATATGTCTGCCTGTGGAATAGTTGCTTAGCTACTGTATGTAAGATGAACTGTCTTCCAGTTTGATTTAAGGCTAGTACTACAAAAGGGAATTCAAGCTTGGTATGTAAGTTAGAACCAAGAAACTATGGCTATTACAGCCATAGATCCCAATGGGAAAGTAACTTCTTTTGTTTTACTAGATTGAATTGATATGTTAAACTGCTTTCTAAACATGTATTTACACCTATAGATCATTGTTATCAGCTTCAACTCATAGCCACTGGTGAGTTGCCAAAGAAAAAGTGAATGTTACTGTAGTGTGCTGGCCTAGTTTTTAGTCATGGGTAGACATCTATAGTTACCTCCTCCACAGCTCAGAAATTATTACAGGAGATGGGGCAGACAGAACCTAAGAGGTATAAGAAGAGGTAGAGTATTGCATAATAGTTTCCTCCAAGATTGAAATGTTCAATCCTGCAAGGAAGATCCTTGAAAGAAAGGTAAAGAACTCAAAAGAGCTTCAGGAAGTCCCTGAAACTATCCAGATTCACTGAGTCCCTCCGTGCTATAGTAAAAAGCCAAGAGTCTCTCTTAGAGTGGGCAGAGACACTCTGTAAATTTCCAAAGAAAACTCTGTGTCCTTTGGGTATATGCTCCAAAGGAGTATAGCCAGATTATGTTATAGATCTATTTCTAGCTTTTAGAGGAACCTCCATACCGACTTCCATAGTGGCTGAGCCAGTTTGCCCTCCCTTCACCACGACTATGTCAGGATTTGTCTCCCTCAGCCAGCTTTCTTCAGGTGACTCTGATTCCTTGTGTAGATTTGAAACCTCATGGTGCTTTCCTTATCCACATTGGCCTGTCTGTGGTTGCCAACATTTCTCTTACTCCCAGTGTTCAGGGGAATTTTCAAAAGAGATGGTAGAAAGAATTTAAGAGCTGTCCATGTATTTCTTCTCCTGAAAACTCCCTGATGAGTTCTGCACTTCTTAGTTTCTGCCATCTCGATATAAATTACCAGAGAAGGATCCTTCTTTTTAGTAGAGGCTGTGAATGACTACAGGGAAAGAGTATCTGGTCACAGCATGTAACAGCAACCTCACATATGAATTCACAGTGATTGTGATAGCATGTGCACAACAGCATGTACTTTACCTGTGACCAATTAGGAGGGGAGGTGAACATGAAGTCCCACTTCTATCCAAAGAGATATTGATAGATGCTGGGGGAAGGAGAGATAGTTTTGTTTAAGTGCTCAGCTCCCAGTAAATCAGTCATGCTCCAGTAGAAGGCCATTCACTCTAGAATACATAAGTGCAAAGATTTGACTTGATGGATTTATTTGACTTAATGGATTTAATTTTTTTTAAAAAAAAAAAGGAAGGAGGAAAGAAAGAAAGAAAGAGAGAGAGAGAGAGAGAGAGGAAGGAGGGAGGGAGGAAGGGAGAAAGAAAGGAAGGAAGGAAGGAAGGAAGGAAGGAAGGAAGGAAGGAAGGAAGGAAGGAAGGAAGGGACATCATTTTGAGTGTATAGGGAAATGGGTGGACCTTGCTTTGCACTGCCCTACCCCTCCCATCGCCTGATAGTACTCACCCATGGAGGCTGGGAATAAGGTGTTGTGAAGTCAACAGGTGAAAATGCAGCAGCAAGCTCATTTATTAATTCTCAGGGACAGCTCTTTATACCCTCCATCACAGCCCATTGGTCCCAAGTAAGCATGTCCTCCAAGTGGCAGTTCCTGATTGGCTGTCTGCATCACCAGTCTCTCAGGCAGGCTTCAGTTTGGCCCTCCTGCAGAAGTTGCCTCCATGGAGTCAGGAACTAAAGCAGTGACCACAAAAGAAAGCTACTTCCATAGCTTGCTCAGGACGACCTGCCCAGGAATGGCATCAAGCACAGTGGGCTGAGCTCTCACGTCCCTGTCAATTATTAAGTGACTGCAACAGAATGGCCTAAAGGCCAATCTGATAGAGGTAATTCCTCAGTCAGGGATCCTTCTTCTCAGATAATTTACACCAAGATAGCAAAAACTTAAGAACCACAAAACTCATCAGGGAATTTTCAGGAGAAATGATTTTAAAACTTTCTTAACATATCTGTCAGTGAAATACAAATCAGTACCATGTTGATTTTATTTTACGCACCCTTTAATTTAGTCAGGGCCATCCATGTTACTACTGAATTGGAACTATCCATTATTACTTGTTGGAATCTCCAGGAGGTGACTAAAGACAATGTTTCCCTTCTTTTTGAATTTAGGACTAGCAAATCAAACAGTGAAGGGCAGGACCTCCTGAGCCCTTCATCTCTGTGTGCCTGTCTCTACCCAGACTCTAGCCTTGTATTTCTTTTAAGAGTAATAAAAGCAACAGCCCCATGGCACCCTGCCTCATTATGTTTTGGCTTTGTGCTCTTTGTATGTAATCTTATTTTTGTTGTTTTGTTGCTTTTTAAAGACATTATCCTTAGTTTAGTTTGTCTGCTATGAAGTATCAAATAAAATGTTTGTTGTACATAACAAGAAAAGGAATTTAGTGATGCACAGTATACACCAAAAAGACAATTAGTTAACTCTTTTTTGTTACATATACAATAGACTCAGAGACAAATTTGCATTTCAATTGAAACAATAGTTTGACATCTACTGACTAAATCATTGATATCCAATATTACCTGAACTGAATATTTCCTATATTCATTCATATTTTTAGAACTCTAATCTCAATCAAATTTATACTTTACTATTTTCTTCTAAATTACCATGAAAGATGTAGATGTAGCTCAAAGTTAAACTGCTGGCACAACATGGGTAAGGTTCTAGGTTCAATTACCACTACCAGAAAAATGAATAAATAAACTATCATGAATCTTCATTCAAACTGGTGTGTACATATAGGCAAACGATTGTACTAATTTAAACAGTAGAAAATGCAAATATATTTTGTCTACCAAATATGAAATTACTATAAATGAGCACCTCAGTGATTTTTAAAAACTTCTATATTTATGATTTTTTGTGCAATAAAATGTAATATTGATTTTGTGAGTTCCACAACTAATGAACTAAGGATTTGTATTTGATATCTCTGAAGATAGTGTGCAGATGTTCTCACTGATCATCTTTTTCAGTTCAAATTCTTTATAATGTATCTATAATGTATGATGTATCTCTGAATATACACAAGCTAAAAAGTTAGAAATTCTGTTTGTAAAAGCTAAAGGTCGAATAGATTTCTGAAGACTGCTATCACTGTTATTGTTGTTGCCAACACTGGCCATATCAGTATACATTTCCTTGGATTTATTTATTTATTTAATGGAAGCAGTGAGCTTTCCAATGCCTGTATTTTAAATTTTTACTTTTGTATTCGATTCTATTTCTGGTATCTACATCAATGTTATACAAATAGATTTAGAAACATGTTCCTCAGGCTCCAAGTTTATTTCTATTTTTACAGAAATATCTCGAGGAAGAATGAGAAAGTTTAGAAAAGAATTCTCCCCCAAGTGCAGGTAGATGTTCTAACACCAATAAAAAATGACAGTGTCCTTTCATTTTGTTGACATTTAAAGGACTTTATTTCTTTGAGTGATACCCTAAAGGCTTCCAACCCTTGGATACATGGGTTAGAATGAGAAGATGATATCATGTTTTAACCAATAGAAACAGCAGTATCCCACAGAGAATCAGACTGCCTAAAACTCATTGAGCCTCAAAGGCACAATAAATGCCAGGTATTTTTAATATTTAATATTTTAAACAATATTTTTAACTTATACTTACAGCATATATTTTTATAGTTGCTGCCCTAACATTCCTTTAACAGCTCACATTGTGGTGACTATACATTCCCAGCAGAGCCATTGAGTCACTGATGTCAAATGTACAAGATCTGTTGATTCTTACTGTCTGCAGAAAACATACGGGCTCCTTGGAGAGTTTTTAGACTTGACTGTGGAAAACAACTGAGGGAATTAATAAGGTATGGGGATTGAAAAGTGATAGAGAAAGCTTTTAATTGGGGGCTTTATTATCATTTTAGGAGACTAATCCATTATCATAATAGGGGGAGCATAGCTGCACACAGGCAGACATGGTGCTGGAAAATTAGCTGAAATCCTTAGGCAGCAGACAAAGCAGGGTCTGGCTTGGGCTGTTGAAATCTCACGACCTACCCCCAATGACACACTTCCTCAAAATAGACCATATTTTCTAATGCTTCTAATTCTGTCAAAGAGATCCACTAAGTGCTGACTAAGCATTTAAATAGACTAGTCTATTATGGGTGCCATTCTTATTCAAACTGCCACAACCATAAAACAAAAGCCATGAGAATCAGTATCAAAAAATCAAACCTAAAAAAAAAAAATGAAACTTAATTATAAGACTGAACATACTGAAGCTCAGTCAGTGTCCACAAAATCCAAAGACACAGGCTTCCAAGCAGGCCAATCACATTATATCATTGTGATTAAAGAAAAGGGTACTTCACTATTTGTTTACTTTTTTTCTTAAGAAAACTCACATATTTCTATCCTTATGATAATGGAAGTTCCAGGGTATAATTAACATTTTACCCAAAGTACCACTATAAAGTTATAAGTCATTATAATACTGCAGTAAAGCTGCTTGGGCCAAAAATGAAGAAAAGTTTTATTCCCATGGAGAAAAGACTTGATAATGTGGAGCTTCTGTGACCTGAACCACAAGAATTTCCAGGGAAAAGCAAGACACAGAATGCAACAATAAATACTGGCCAAGAAAATACCAAGGGTATGAAGAACACAGATAAAAACCCAATTCCAGCTGTAGGGTAAATTATAACCAAATTTCATTATAATTAAAATGTTCATCTCTGTTTAATATCTTGATTCATCATTCTGAACTTATTAATTCTCATATTCATTTCTCTGTATAGTAGAAATGTTAATTTCTTTGTAAAACTCTCATCATCTTTGACAAAAAAATTAAATAGAAAGGCATGGAAAGGAATAGAAGGCTTCTTGTTACAAACTGTTTTCCAAAATGAGAATCAAATCTCATGTGCCAACCTCATAATGGGATAACATGTATAGTTTATGTGAATTTTCAAAGGCTTGACATATGAGAAACTTTCAGTCAGTCCCAAGAGGCCTTCCCTAGGCTGATTCACTGAAGAATATGCACAAAAACCAAAAGCTCAAAAAATGAAAATGAAGTAATAAATGAACAGTGCTATATTATGGAAAACATTATCATCATGAAAATGAAAATTTGTGATGAGAACCCAATATTACATCAAAGTTAATAAAGCCAGAAATCACCTCAACTTAACAAAAAGAAATCACATGCATGATGAATTAAATATAGATATGTAGATATAGATATTATTGTTTAGCTACCTAGGACAACAATTTGCAGGAAGATATGAAACTTACCTTTCAAGTTTGTTATTGACGATAACAGTAAAGATATTTAGTTTGTTAGAGAGCCTCTCTCTTCTAGATACCATGGAAAACATAACATTAGATAGTTCCATTGGTAAAATTGTTAATGAATATTCACTGAGCACAAACTAGCAAAGAAATAAAAATTGGGATGATTTTCTCAGTAGCAAATCATTTGTCTATGAAAGATAGAACTCCCTGAACACCTCCTTAACCATGCCTGGAAGTTGACTGGTACATTCTTTCACAGACCTAGCACAGGCATCCTCACCTACTGTGAGTGTTTTTGTGATCACAATGATCCTTCCTTGCCCAGGACAGACTTAAGGAGAGGGGGAGACATTTTCTTCTGGTCTTTACCCAGTGATAATCCCACCAGTGTCCAATAAATAGCTCTAAACTAATGGTCACATAGATAGCCTTGACCAAACTAAATGAATCAAAACAAAACCAAAACCCATGAATCTGAGACATCAAACAAAATTGTAGACAAGTTGTTTTAATCCCACCCACATAGTCCAGACATGATATTCCAATAGGAACATTTGAAATTTTCTCACAAATATTTTAATGGGGCTATATTTACAGAGGTGTTCCTTATAAATACAGGAGAACTGTGTAACAGAGAAAGTGTGTGCTTCAATATGCCCATGTCTAAAGGTCATTAAATACTGATAAACTCAAAGCAAGTTACAAATAGCACAAATGAAAATGCATTCAGTACACTCAGCCATATGGTGCTATGTAGAAGAATATCAGGCATCAGCTCCTCACTGAGCCACATGGTGCCATAGAGAGCACCAGGCATCAGGCCCCTCAGAGTCTCTATCTCCCAAAGTTGGTGTTAGAACCTCTCCCATTCCTGCTGAATGTGCAGAACATATTTCTGATTCCAGCACTTAGGAAGCAGAGGCAGGCAGATCTCTCTGAGTTCGAGTCCAGCCTGGTCTACAGAGTTCCAGAACAGCCAGTGCTACACAATGAAACCCTGTCTTGAAAAACTAAAACAAACAATCAAACAAAAATCTCTCCCAGTCTTTATATGCACAATTCCTATAAAACCCCTGTGTTTGAGCTCTTAACTTTTGTCTATTATCTGCTGACTTCTGGACAAAACTCTTCATGTATAAGAGACTCAACTCCTAAGGTATGAAGTTATTCAAATCTACTTCTTAATCATACTCTGTAAGTTATCTGTAAGTTATCTTACTCTGTAAGTGTATCTTAAACATTCTCTAATTCACATAAATTAGAAGTTTTGTAAAAAAAAAAAGTATCATTTAAAAATATGCATGGGTTTGAGTGCATGGGTGTGTCTGCATGTACACTCATGTACATGCCACTATATATGTGTGTATATGTATATAGATATGTATATATACATATATGTATATATACACACATATAGTGGCATGTATATATATACATATATATATATTGTGATATGTATATATTGTGGTACAGCCTTTAGGAGTCAGTTCTCACCTTCAAGCATGTGAGTTCTAAGACTGGAATTTAGCTCAGCAGGCTTGGAAGCAAACCCCCATATCCATGAAGTTATATCACCATCCCAGAAGGCTTCTGCCATAGATTTGCTCGAAAAAAATCCTGTTGTAGTGTTTTAAATTTCTATAGAATTTACAGTAATATACCCTAAGTATAGACCTTAACATCTAAGTATTATTATTGATGCCTTCTTGATTGTGTAAGGGATGCATGTACATGTGTATGCATGTGGGGAGATACATGTACATGTGTGTGCAGGTGTGAGTAGAGGCCAGAGGTCAACAGTGTCTTACACTGATGCCCCATACTGTATATTTTATGACAGAGTGCCTCAGTAAATCTGTGGCTCATCCAGTGGATGACTCCCTGATCTCTATCACCATCCTCCTACAGTACTGTGGTCATCATAGTCTCAGGCTAATTTGCCCAGCTTTGAATGGGATCTTAACTCAGGTCTCTATGCTTGTATGGCTATGCTCTACTGACTAAATCATCTTCCTAAGCCATATGCATTCTTTTATAATTAGTATGATAATAAGCTAATGGTAATAACAGTTGGATTAGCCTCTTGAAAACACAAATTTTGATTTCTTTATTATAGCTATCAATTAATTGAATTTTATCTCTCTTACTTTTTCATATATACTTGCTTTAAATTTCATCTGTTGTTATTTTTCTAATCTCTTAAATAGTTGTTGGTGTCACCAGTCTTTAGCTTTTTCTCAAATATAATTAAGGGGATAAAATTTTCTGTAAGTTCAACTTTAGCCAAACACCACAAATTTTAGCATGACACATGGTCATGCTTACTTGGTTCAGAATATGCTCTAACTGTTGTTCCAATTTTCTTGATTATTTTAGGACAAGATGTTTAATTTTAAAATATGCTATTTTCTATCCAATATTTTATGTCTACTTTACCTCACACATAATTTACTTTATTTATTTAACTTATTCATTTATTCATAATGTTTTATTTTATGAAGTCATATACATTTATACATCACTACCTCTTTCCAACTCTCCCTAAGACCTTGCCATCAATGTGGCTTGTGTTCCCCAGCATCATGTATGTTTAAGTTTTGGTTTTCTGCCGGGTGGTGGTGGCACATGCCTTTAATCCTAGCGCTTGGGAGGCAGAGGCAGGCGGATTTTTGAGTTCGAGGCCAGCCTGGTCTACAGAGTGAGTTCCAGGACAGCCAGGGCTACACAGAGAAACCCTGTCTTGAAAAACACAAAACAAACAAAAAAAAGGTTTTGTTTTTCTATTAACAAATCACTAAGTCTAGTACTGCACATGTGCACAAGAGTATATTGCCACTCCTCTGACTGTTAATGGTTTCAAACATTCTTATTTGATTTACATCCCAAAAACTTTTCAATTGATGAGGACCTGAACAAAACATGTGTTGCAAAGGCTGGATAGCTTGTTTTGTATGTATACATAATCCCAAAACATTGAGCTCTCTGTATCTGTAATGAAGTATCACTTCCTTAATTTTTCATAGAAAACAAGTTTGAGTTTTTCATTTTGTTAAATTGGAGTTTTATTTTATTTTAATATTTCTGAGTTATACAATTGGATTTATTTAACCAAAAGATTATCAGGTTGAGGAAATAACTGAGTGGTAAAGTAAGTACTTGCTTACCTTATGGTCACCTGATTTCTATCCACACATTATATTTCCTGACTATATGACCCTTTAAATTTTTTTTAATTAAAATAGAATTATATCTTTTCCCCCAATCCCCTTTCCTCCCTCCAGCTCCACCTTCTGAGTACAGTCCTATGGTACCATTCTCAAGTTGATAACATCATTTCCAATGATTATGTGTGCTTGTATGCAAACACACACATTTATACAAGTTGTTCAGTCCATTTTTGTTGTTTGTAGATATATCCATTTGGGCTGGTCTCCTCAAGATCTGTTGCTTTCTGCATTGTGTCCAGTTACAGTTTTCTTTGATGGTCTCCATTTGTTGAAAAGTATACGGCACTTCTGCTGCCTACCAGCAGCAATAACAACCGAACACCTGGACTTCTTCTCTCGATGATTTACTCAGGAATATTCTTTTGTTACAGCTCTCCTACGTACCCAGGTGTTACAGCTCTTTAAGGTACCTAGGTATTACAGCTCTCCTAGGTTCTTAAGTGTCACAGCTCTTCTTGATGGCATGGCTCTTCTTGATGTTGTTGCTGCTTCTTCTGCTTCTGCTTCTGCTTCTGCTTCTGCTTCTGCTTCTGCTTCTTCTTCTGCTTCTTCTTCCTAGGTGCTGCAGGTCTGCTTGCTTCTGTGGAGTGGCACCGACTGTCTGGAGACAGCCCCTTATATACCCGAGCCTAAGCTGCCAAGTCCTCCAGGATTGGTTCCCTGTCAAACCCTCATTAGCATACACCTGCTCAGGAGGGACGCATGCGCAGTATACACCCACTTGGGAGGGCGCATGCGCAGTATACACCCACTCGGGAGGGGCGCATGCGCAGTAGAATAGTCTATTGCAGCTGCGTCCGCCATCTTAGATACGATCGTCTAAGTGGCTGCTTAAGATCCAAGCGGCTGCCTACAGGGAGGCACAGGGCGTGCTCACCTAGGGCAGGGGGAAAGAATTAAGGCTGCTTGGAGCCCTGCTCATCCCCCGCTTCAGCCCCGTAGAAAGCAGCCTGTGTCTCTGACAGACATCCGCCATCTTGGATATGATCGCCTAAGGGGCCGCTTCCAAGCGGCTGATGATCGTATCCAAGCGGCTGCCTACAGAAAAGAGAAGATTCTCTGATCAGAGGTGGTAGTTACACTTATCTGTGGATAGAATTTAGAGTTTATTAGGGAATTATGCTAGCCTAGTATATTGGTGACAGTAGATTCTGAGGTCTATGACTTCACTAGTCCCAGGAAGCTGGCTAGCTTTTCAATACCAGGCATGATTCCCTCCAATGGAGTGGGCCTTAAGTCTAGTTAAATAGTTGTTAATTAATGTCAACATGTGAGTGCCATTTTTGCACCTTTATCTTGCCATCCTGGTCACGATCATGATTCACAGGTATTACAGCTGAGTAGGACTATGTAACTGCTTCCTTCCCTTGGCAATTTGCATAGTAATTTCTGGACCCATTGACACTAGACCACAAGAAAGAGACTTTCAGGTCAGATTGAGTTTGCATCATTTGACTTCTGTGCTCAAACCGTGAGGTGTCTTCAGTAATAGGGACTCACCCTCAACCCCTGAGAGGCAACCAATGGCTACACCAGTAATATATATTGTTTGAGGAGTCAGTTGGTCTATCTTGACTAGCATTTTGGAAGGAGTTATCTCATGTCTAGTACTGGATATTTTTTTTTACTCTGTTCCTTGTGGGGAGTATTATACTATCAGCCTAGGTAGCTTAAATGTGTGTGTGTGTGTGCGTGTGTGTGTGTGTGTGTGTGTGTGTATACACTTGTATTTTGTACAATTGTAAATTATAAATACTTACATGTATTTTGTATGATTGTGAAAACTAGCCAATGTTATTTGTTGCTTTTTCCTTCCTCCTCCTTCTACACTTACCTCCCTCCTTCCTCAACAGTTGGAGAGCCTCACTGTCATTCTACTTCCTACTTCATATCACCTGTATCCAGCTCTTATTCTCCCAAACTTCACCCACCTATGGTCCCTTTATAATTTCTTGGTTTCTGTGGTTACTCCAAGTTGTATACTCAAATCTGATGATTTAGAGCTAGGGACCACCAATAAAAAGTCATGTGTGATGTTTGTCTTTCTGGGTCTAGTTTACATCACTCAATATGATCTTTTCTAGGTCTTCCCAATTAATTTAAAGTTTGATGATTTCATTTTTCTTTACAGGTCAATGTAATTCCATTGAGCACCACATTTTATTAGCCATTCATTCGTTGTGAAAAGAGTGAATTGGTCTGAGCCAGGCTGCCTCCATAACAGACTACAAACTAGCAGTTCAGAAAACCAGGCCTGAGTTTTTACTTCCCGGAGCTGGGCAAGTCAGTTACTGGAACAGCTGCAGGCTTATGTATGTAAAAGGAACCTCTCCCCAGCTGGCAAAAGGAAGCTTTGTTGCGGAAAATGTTTTTTAAAAAGCCGACCTTACATCTCTCCTGCCCCACTGGTCCACCTTCGCCCTCTAGTACCAGCTCAGCTCGGTGTGTTCTCACTGTTGAGCTACTTTCTCCCAGCTAACACATCTTGCATCCATGCAATGCCCCACCTACCCAACGATCAGCCATCTCAACACCTAATTACCCAGTAGAAACATGACTCTTACAGCTTAATTATCCAATCAGATTTATATAACTATAAGATCACAATTTACAAGATGCCGATACAATAATACAACTGATAATGACAAAAGCGTTACTCCAATTATTTTAACCTGTGAAAATCTTATCTATTTGAAACCACGAGGGATCAGGATCTTCTTCCTGTTCGTCTGCCTTCATGTTGGCTTCCTCTCCCAACTTCTCTTCCTATATGACCTGACTATCTGTCTCTCCAACTCCTAGCTCTGCCTCCCTTTTCCCGTCCAGTCCCAGGCCTGCCACTGCCCTAATGTGATTAGATAGGGAAAATTCTGTAACAAAGCTTAGCCAAGCTCGTGGCCAAGAGGTCAAGAGCTATCCCTCCATGGCATGAAGCAAGAATAGTTAAATATGTTTGAAGCAAGATGCTAACCAATCACAGTATCGCCCAGAGCCCCAGAGGGGGGAAAAAAAAACACTAATCAAGATATAGATCACCTACCCTCCCTAATGTTCTGCTTTTTGGCTTTAAAATTGAATCTGCAAGTTCAGTTGGGGTCCTTCCATCCTGATGGAATTGGATCCCTGCAAGTAGGAATTTTTTTCAATAAACGCTTTTGCATATTATTTGAGTTTGGGATATCATTCTTTGGTGATTCATAGACCCTAACAGTTGAAGAATGTTTAAGTTGTTTGAATTACCAAGCTAATATGAATAGGTTAGCTATGAACATTGTTGAATAATTGTCGGTGGAGTGGAATTTTGAGTTCCTTAGGCATATGCCAACAGTCATAAAGCTGGTTTACATGTTACATTTACTTTTACTTTTAGTTTTTTGAGGATTCTCCATAATGATTTCTAAAAGTCGGCTATACTGATTTTTATTCTTACTAACAGTGAATGAGGGTCTTTCTCACCAGCACTTGTTGTAGTTTTTTGTTGTTTTCAGCTATTCGTACTAGAGTGTGGTGAAATCTCAAAAGTTTTTTTAATTTGATCTTCCCTAATTGCTAATGACGATAAAACTTTTTAAGGTATTCCTTAGCCCTGTGTTGTTGTTCTTAGTAGTGGGGGTGGTGGTATTTGTTTGTTTGCTTTTAGAGACAGGGTCTCTTGATATAGCCCTGGCTGTCCTGGAACTCAATTTGTAGATCAGACTGGCCTCATACTCATTGATCTGCCTGCCTCTCTCTCCCCAGTGCTGAGATTAAAGGCATGCACTACCACCCACTTCTCCTTAGCCATTTTTATCTCTTCTATTGAGATCTGTCTGTTCAGTCCCTAGCTCATTTTTAATTGAGTAATTTGTTTTCTTGATTCTTTATTTTAGATTTCTTTATATACCTTGGATAGTAATCTTCTGTCAGGCATCTATTCACCACCTTGCCCAAAACTTAGATCCATATGGATGAAGACTTCAATTTGAAATCTGAACTACTAAAACTGCTATTATAAAATACATGTGCTATGCTATCAGATGTAGGTATGGAAAAGGATTTTCTGAGAAGAACTCAGTTGTCAAGAAATAAAAACTAGCATTCAACAACAGAGATGTCACTAAACTAAAACAATTCTCTACAACTAAAGGCATATCAACTGAGTGAAGTAGAAACCCACAAAAATGGGAGAGAATCTCAGCCATTTGACAGAAGATTGATATCCAGTATTTGATTCTTTATGTGACATCTAATCATGAAGTGTCAATCTTTATCCCACACAATACTTCTTTCCTTAATATGGATGTAACTCAATATTGGCCTGCACATGATAGAAATATTTTATTTAATTCCCTGAACATCTTTTCCATCTTTCATATTTAACCTTTTTGAGTTCTTCTGTTTAAAATATCTGCAGTGAAGAACAGAGTCAGGTTTGCATTTTTATACAGAATAATGGTTTTTAAATTTGTTTATGTAGAAAAATCTAACTAGGTCAAAATATATATCCTTACAACTTGCTTTCAATTTGTCTCAATTTATCTGCTATTTAGTAGGTATATGGTTTGGAATGTTTGACCTCTTTGCCAAATGCTCTAGGGAGAGGGTTGTGGGGAATTATAAACCAATTCTTAAATTCTCTCATCTGGAAGCAACATGCCACTTCTCATTATGTTTCTCTGGAAAAGATAGGCACACAGCCTAAAGGGAGCCAGGACAAGCAGTGCTCCCTTTCCAGGAGGGAGATGAATCAGGCACATCCTTGTGATATTTTACACAGTCTACATAAAACAGCAAAACAGCTGTATTCTATTGGGACCATGGTCAGTGTTAAAAATTTGAATGATAAGTGAATGGAATATATTTCAAACATATGTTATCAAAAATAATTACTTTTCAAGAAGTGTCCTACTTTTGAAGAAGTGAAATATCTATTGTTTCACTTATAAAAGAATCAGTGTTTAAATAGCTGTCAAAGTGTTTATACTTTTTGCCTGAATCTATTTTGAAAAATTATATTTTTCTTGAACTTTTTACATTCCAGGAAAAATTAGAACACTGTCATTGTAGACCTCCATATTCATAAACTCACAGACATTTATTACCATTGTGCCTCTGCTTACAAGTTACCTAAGGGCTGCAGAAATGAGAACTGAATCAAATATCTAACAGAACAATGAAAATCCAGAAATTTAAAATGTAACAATATGAGGGCTGGGGAGAATACTTCTCCCACTGCTAGGAGGACAGGTCTTCTGATCTCCACACACTTGTGATTGATTGCAATGACTATGCAGGGACACCTGTGAGTCCTACCTCAGGAGGCAGAGAGAGGAAACCTCTGAAATAAGATGATGGTCAAGACTAGCCATATCTACAGCCTCTGGGTTTCACTGAGATACCCCACACACCAAAAAACAATGTGGAAGATCAATCAGGGATGACTCTCGATAGTATATAAATGAAAACATATGCAATGTGTACCCAAAGACAGATAAAACACAAGAACACATACGCAAACCATGCATTTACACAAATGGAAATATGAAAATTATGTAACAAAATAATTATTATAAAACCTTCAAGTAATATTAATTTCTAATTAATTTGTTGATGATTTTTTGTAACAAATATAGAATCTGCTAAACAATTAGTTTTTCTTTACATGGGTGACTATTTTTAAAAATAGCCATTTTATGTATTCCATGAAATGGCATAAATATAAGTTTTAAAGTCATCCATTTTATTGTTTAGTCATTACACTAGAAATTTGAGAAAATTAAGACAGCAGAGTAAATAACGTAGCATGGGACAAACTGGTACTTATTGACATAAGTGTTCTCTCTACACTGCTGTGTTAGAAGGACTCTAAGAACAGTGTTTAGAGGAAACTATCTTTGCTGAAGTTATGCATGCAAATAAAGCAAAGTATCTCACATTTTATGTGTGTGTTTGATGTGAGTTTACAGAAAAGAACTTCAGAAGACCAAGGACAGAATATTATAAGAGTGACCAATAATATTAAGAACAAAACTCATTTTATTAGTATTGTTTAAATGTTTACGATACATTTCAAAGGTTTATGTATGGGGAGCTGAGGAAGTCCTGAGTCGTGTGTAGTCCAGGGAGAATGATTGATATTGACAAGAGCCGCCTCCCAAAGCCTTCTCTTCTGGCTGTGCTTGAATTTTGATAGTATTTGAAGAATGTTCCATCATAGCTTTCTTGAACAGCACCTACCACCCCACCAATATTTAGAGCCTGAAGATTTCTCAACAGAGACCATAACTACTGAGATTAGCTAAATCTGTTTTCTTTATCCAAAGGGATACCATAAACCCTGACTCCTTGTTTATCTATGTGTATTAGCTCCACCTCCTTGTTAGCTGGATGTAGTAAACCTGCTTCTCTTCTCAACTGTATATAATAAGTGAACTGAGCTTCCAGGATGATGTGAACTCAATCTATCTTTTCCCAGGTTCTAGATGTATTTGTGTGTCTACCTATCTGTCTTCATTATTTCTTCACTGTCCAGTCAGGCCTATCACTGGAACCATACTGCACACAACATTTGTGTACGTATAATAATATGCCAAATACAATTACTGGATAACGAACATTCAATAGAGTGACCTACTTTGTGCTTGTAGAGGAACTTGTGTGCAAATGTTGGAAGTGAATTTTCATGACTTTTCAGAATAATTCATGTGTATAATCACAAGTCATGCATCAGAAGGGCAAATATTGGAAAGCCTTGCCCTGTTTCTCATCCTTCCAGACCTCACCACCCCAACACCCTTCATCTAGAACATTTCTTCCAGGATTTTACTTCTTAAGATTACCTCAGCACATTCACCTCCGGCTTCTGGGCTTTTATGTTGTTTTCTTTTTCTATTTTGTTATCGTCACTTTGCAATCCATTAAGCTTAATAAGATTCCTGTGTCTTAACTTTCATCAAATCTTTGATATTTTATTAGAAAATGTAAAACTTTTTACTGCATTAACTTGTCTTGCCTTTCTCTTAAAAGAAGTATAATTTAAACTAAGTAAACATTTTAATAGTATCATAAGCAATTCTGATGTCATTATATGTATCATCTCCACAGAAGCAGCTATGGACAGCACCAGCCAAACTTCTGTTCTTAATTTGAAACCATGGGTCCCTTCTTCAACTTCCTCTAACCTACTTTCCAACAATAGTTTTTTATAGATATTTTATATTTTTCTAAGTGAAACTTATCAGCTTTGTCCTGCCATCACAATTGAGTCCTCCAACTTTGTTTAGATGTAAATTCCTAAGAACAGTATTATAATAGATAATTATTCACTTTAGTGTCCTTTAATGCAGGAAGCCTAAATTTCCATTTTCCCCTCTCCAGTGTCATGAGTGTGAGTCACTACACATCCAAGTTCGCAGTTAAAATATTGAACTGAGTCTTTATGATTCAACATCACTAACTTTTGAAAATTTATAGTGTGCTTTGGATTTAAGATGTGGCTTTGGGTTTCCTGTTTGCATTTCTCCAGAGGGGTGTGTATTTATTTCCTCTGCCCTCCTAGTCATATTATTTATAGTCCTGTCTCCTCCCTCATTGGTGGGCTCCATATACATTTTTCCATCTGAATTCAGACACTGCAATGCACAGCCACTCTGAACTAATTTACTTGAATTCAGTTTCATCTATATACTGGAAATTGGTTTCTAATTTTTCTGGAAGCAAAACCTGAAAAAGCTTAACTTTTTGAGGTTTCTTTGTCTGAAACCCTTTCTCTTGGTTTATGTTTCATTGAAGCTTAGCACATTGGAAATCTACAACCAAAAATTCCCAGAATTTTGCAGGCATTCCTATATTGTTGTCTGACATTGAATTTTGGTTTTCAAAAACTCTGTTGGGGCTGAGAATATGCCTCCATGGGTAAAACATTTCTTGTGTAAACAGTGATTGGAATTCTGATCTTCAGAGTCCGTAAAAGCTGAGTAATAAGTCTGTAATCTCAGAGTTCCTGTGGTAACATACATGGAGACAGAAGATTTTCAGAATCTCATTGGTCAGAGCAAACCAGATTGATTTTCAGAACATCAAGAGATGAAACTGTCTCAAACTAAAGGAAGGTAATACTTACAGCATAGTATTCATGTTCTCTCTCTCTCTCTCTCTCTCTCTCTCTCTCTCTCTCTCTCTCTCTGTGTGTGTGTGTGTGTGTGTGTCTGTCTGTCTGCCTGTCTGCCTCTCTGTCTCTTTGTCTCTGTTTCTTCTTCCCTCTCTTCCTCCCTCCCACCTCCTCCTTCTGGCTTCCCTCTCTCCATCATTCCCACATCCCTCCATCATTTCCTCTTGTTCACTTCCATCATAGAACGTTAAGAACATCAAATAAACTATAATTAATTAATCACCCAGCCTCCAAACTTACTTAGAGCCAAAGTCATTTTCATAATCTTTCCTTCTTTAAGAGTCCTTTGATATGCAGACATGGATCTTTCACCAGAACCAAGACATTGTTATTATACTTGGTTTCTCTGAAGATGATGTTTTGTTCATTTTATTTCCTTTGATAAGCAGTTCTTTGTCATCAGAAGCTGCATTTCTGAGCTATCAGTGCTACTGAGTAGAAACAATCTGAAAGCCCTGGAAGCTGTCTGATCTCTGCATTCAATATCTAAGCAGAGAACAAATGTAGAAAGTCAGGTCAACAGAGCCAATGAATGTTGCAGCAAAAGGCTCCTGATGAGTTATCCTCTCACCAAGACCACTTACATAATCATAGAGGTTATATTGCTAACCTAATACACAGGAATTCTCTGGACACACTCACAGATACATAATTATCAGGGAACTTCCTAGTTGTAGCCTGGGTTATCCCTGCACAGACCAACTATGCCAAGTATGGGACAATATGACAATATGTATAGTCAGTTCTCTCAGGGAAAAACTCCTCTACCTTATAAACTGTTTTATATAGCTCTTGTATAATATTTAGCATTTTGATTCTTATCATATTGTTTAACATTCCAAGGAGTTACTCAAATATACTTCTTTTTAAGACCATTTATTTGATCATCTGCTATTCATTTTCTATATCATTCTGGTCCTTGAACCTTGACTGCAATATCTTCTTAAATCTCTGTGAATATGACAGGATATTTTTTTTACTTTAGTCTGTTTCTCTTTAGCTCTCTATATTATGTTCTCCTTAACATCAGCTTCATGCAGTTTGTCTTTGTTTATTTCTTATGCTTAGTTCCTCACATATGTCTAGTCACTCACAAGCTTTGACATGGGTTTCCTCTGATCATAGGTAAAAAGTTCTCCTTTCATTGAAGTCATCTAGCCTCAGAGTAAATCCTACAGGAAGCACTGAGTGGCCTTACATATGGATGCTGTCTGGCAGCAAATATGTGTTTTATTGGGGATAAACAAGTTGAAAGCAATGTAGGAGAATAGTGCTATAAATAATACAACTAATGAGCAAGATCATGGTATGATTGGTCAGCTAGACAGAGCACCAATGCATGCTATCCATGCCAACCACAGTAAGACGTGAGCATGCAGCCTACTGCCAACAAAGCCAGCCTTTCCTGCCAGGATGCTTTCTCATAAAGGTACTGTGCTCTCACAGCATGGTAGCAGCCACTGAAAGAAATGTTTTCTTCACTGTAGACAGATATGTTATAGATGATGAGTGGATCTACAGGCTTAGTGGCATATATGACAGGGAGGAGTTCATTCTTGTATCAGTGGGATGTCCACAAAATTGTCTTCTATGGCTCCAAAGATGTTAATTGACAACCAAATAACAAAGAAAGCTATTTATGTATTATGTAGCAGCCACTTCCTCAGATCTTTTCCCCCCATAAATTATAGCAGAGAACTGTTAGACAGAGATTGCACTCAACAGGAGGTTCCTCCTTCAGGTGTTCATTCACCTAGATCGAAAACAACTCCACAAACAGGCTTTAGCCTCACAAGCAAGATAAAAGTAATAAGTTGAAAACTAAAAGAGCAGTATGCTTATAACCATCTAAAGTGCAGGCTTTCAGTTAGTTTAGTCATAAACAATTACACACAACGAAATTGATTTTTTAGAAGCATAATGTGCTTTTGCTGTGGCTTATATTCAGATTTTTAAATGAACCAGTTAGTGATCAATATATCTCAAAGGAATAAGTCCAGTCATTTGCCATAAAGGGCAAAGTCCTAAACACAGCTCTCAGTAAAAACATTCTTCCCATCTTGTGTCTGGCCTCTCAGACTGGCTATTCACAAGTGCACACATTCAGAGAGCTTTCTGAGCATTCAGCACTGCAAAAGATAAAGACATTAAGAAAGCCTCCAGGCAGGTAAAGACGTTCTATGTGCTTTGAGAGATGTGTTTCTGGTTCATAGTGGAAGAGAAATACATTAAGGCGTCAAGGAAGTGTAAAAGGGTCACCTGTAAGTGTAAGGGTTGGTGACTTAAAAAATAACAGCCAATTTGAAAGAGAGTGAACAGAGAAAGAACAGGCAATTGCTGGGCTCAGAATACCAAACAAAACTGCAGACTGTGAGAAGCATTGAAAAATCAATGCAGAAAAATAAACAAAATACAGGTATTAAGAAAAATCAATCACTTTGAAAAGCTTCTAAATAAATAATAACAGTAAAAATACTATTTCTTTTTGTAAAAACAATACAGGTCTTTACCTCTGTGTAATCTGGTTTCCTACAGGGAAGCAAGGTCTGTGGAAAGTGGACCACTGGGGCTGCCCACACACAGCTCTTTTGAAACACTAAAGACCAACAATTCCCAGAAGAGTTCCTCATTTAATTCCACGTGTTGTTACCAATGTAAAAATCTCATGTTTCTTCAAATAAGTTTTGAAATTTCAAATTACAATTAGTACTACACTTTAGACCATGTAAATAATGTTACCATCATAATATAAAATTATCATTGAGATCTCGGGAGACATAGGGTCATTACTTTGTTTTGGATGCCAATCTCAATTACCACATTAGAAGTTGTAGAACACAACTCTGGTTGACAGGTTGAAACCTATTTTTGTGACATTATTTTTGTTGCATGTATTATGAAAATCCAAGGTAAGTAAAATAATTTCCCTATTTTAAAGTAAAGAATCCTAATCACTTATACTATGTAAAAGAGTATATAGTCAATTCATAAATCCAGAGATATGATTTGGAAATCTAGAAGGCTATTCTGCCTACTACAAAAATAGGTGTGGGTGATAAAAATGGTAAATACGATACATCATAGAGAAAAAAAGTACTTTAGTTTTCTGGGCTTCCATTATAAAGTTCTACGAACTGGGTGAATTATACAACAGTATTATGTCATGCTTTTAGAGGTTACCTCTCTGAATTGAGGCTTAGGAGTACAGTATCATGGTGGAGCACTTACTAGGAAGCACAAGGACTTAAATTGTCTGCAACCAAAACACATATTGGTACCCAGGTGCTCTCTCTCTCTCTCTCTCTCTCTCTCTCTCTCTCTCTCTCTCTCTCTCTCTCTCTCTCTCTCTCTCTCTCTCTCTCCGCCTAATTTTGTCAGGATCAGTTCTTGCTGATAGCAATGAAGGGTAGATATGTTCCAGCCTCTTCACTTGCTTTATAGGAGATACTGACATACTCGTAGAACATTTTCCTCTGTGCTTATCCATGTTTAAGTAGCCCTCTCTGATAATTGTACCAATCATTTTGGCTTATGCTACTCCAATATGAAAATCTTTCCACAGTTAACTATATTTGTGATGAAACTGTATTCTAATGAAGTCACATGATGTGATTATTCTGAGGAGTAGAATGGGAGCTAAAGGAACAACATAGGATTCTGGTGGGAAAATGTGTGAGACTTCTCCTGGGGCAATGTAAACAAGCACTGATTTACCCCAAATAGGGAACCAATGACAGGACAAAGTAATGACTCTACCAATGACCAAATGGGTGAACCAAATAATGCATTGTGATTACTTATAGGAACACGGATAAGTGATTGTTTAAGGATTCATGCAAGCTTGAAAGGCAGCTGGATTACTGCAAAGCCAATCACAACCTGGTTAAAGGCTCACAAAAGCTACACCTCCAGAGCTCCCTGCCTGACTTCTGAGAAGCTTGATGGAGTGGGAAGGGGAGGTTACCTGCAGTCAACTCCATTGGTCAGAGAGTCTTTGTTTCCTAGTAATTATTTACTGTTTCTGTAACATTAAAAGAAGCTTTGTGGATCTTTTGAGTTTATGCTTTCCTAGACTAATCAAGCTTGTTTTCTCACTGCTTTTCATGAGCTTCTTACCTCTCTCCCAGAGAGAATCCTTCAATTCAGAGGAAATTGCCACATGACAGAAGATGCATCATCTAACCCACAATACATCAATAAATGACTTTTTCAAATATAAAACTTAAGCATAAAATATGCATGGTATGAGTCTCTTCCATTGTATATTCTCAATCATTCTTGGTTACAAGAAAAAAACCTTTTCTTCTGTAAAAAACAAAAAACAAAAAAACAAAAACATCCCATAGATTACAGGGGAATATATATATATATATATATATATATATATATGTGTGTGTGTGTATATGTTTACATATATACATATATATGTATATATGTATATACATATATATGTATATATATATATATTTCCTTGATAATTTTATGTGTGTGTGTGTGTGTTGTAGATCAAAGACAGGGTCTTGTGCACATTAAACGAGGATTCTACCACTGAGATACACCCATAGATTTTTGTAAGATAGGGTCTTATTTAAAAAAGTGTGGTGGTCTCACATGCACCATTCTCCTATTTCAACTTGCAAAATTCTGTAATCATAGGCACAAGTTACTATTATGCCTAGTCCTGAAAATATCTCTATAGCTAGCCAAAGTAACCATGCAGCTGGTAACACTAGGAAGTGAAATTCCACAGTAAATATTCCTCATATAACAAAATCTACTTTAGAATCTGCCAAAATAATAATAGTTTTTCTAATGTCAAAAAACTGTTATGTGCCAGGCAATGGTGGCACATGCCTTTAATTCCAGCACTTAGGAGGCAGAGGCATGGTGGATTTCTGAGTTTGTGGCCAGCCTGGTCTACAGTGTGAGTTCCAGGACAGCCAGGACTATACAGAGAAACCCTGTCTCAAAAAAAAAAGAAAAAAAGAAAAAAAAAAAAAGAAAAAGAAAAAGAAAAAGAAAACTGATGTAGTGGGCATATCTGAAGGTTAGTGCATGATTTGCAGAAATATCTACTACATATCCCACTGGGCTCTGATGATACCAGTATTAGTGGCTCTCCTAAGCATAAGCTCGATGTAAGTCTTTCAGGGGATGTGGCTCACCACCAACTGATATACTCTCCTTTTTGAGAGATTAAAGACATCCAGAACAATTTGTTTTCTTCAGCTTAGCATGAACCCTATACATTGTTTTGTATTTTGTAGAAAATAGTAAGAAACAGATTTCTATAAATAAGAAACACAAACACCCCTTTTACAGAGCATCAAAAGTACAAGAGAAACCCTGTAAAGCCTTTGCAGAATAACCAGGCTTCACCAATAGGTTACTTTTTTCGGTCCCCTTCTTGGTTACTTTTTAGTTGTCTTGGTGAAATAACATGGTCTAGGTGACTATAGAAGAAACAATTACTGAACTTACAGAGAGTGAATCTGTGTCCACCATGTCAGGGTGCATGGCAACAAACAGGCAGACATGGTTCTAAAGCAGTTGCTGAGAATTTACATCCTGATTTGCAAGCAGAAGACAAAACATACTCCAGCATACCACCACCAACAATGCTAAACCTCCTCATCCCTCCCAAATGGACCCTCCTACAGGGACCCAAATACTCAAATAGATGGGTCTATGGGAGTCCATTCTCACTTGGGCCACAAAAATCCCTGTATTTGCAAAAAGTAGTGGCTCCTATCACATTCCTTCATTCTGCTAACTTTTTTTTTAAAGATTTATTTATTTATTTATTTATTTATTTATTTATTTATTTATTATATGTAACTATACTGTAGCTGTTTTCAGACACACCAGAAGGCATCAGGGTCGGATCTCATTACAGATGGTTGTGAGCCACCATATGGTTGCTGGGACTTGAACTCAAGAACTCTGGAAGAGCAGTCCATGCTCTTAACCTCTGAGCCATTTCTCCAGCCCCATTCTGCTAACTTTTATGAAACACTAAAACTACACAAAGAACCAAATCAGAGAAGCAAAGAACTATGGTGATGTTCTTTGGTCTTAACTATACTGTTCTCCAGGCCCAGGAGACTGAGGGAAAATCTGGCATAGGAATCCCTCTCCTTTCTACAGCTCTGTTTTAAATCACAGGCCCAATTCAGGAAGAAAAAAATCCACTCTTGTCAACACCTTGCCTCTTTTTATACATCTACTGAACAAAGTGTTGAAGGGCAAAATCTGTTGCTGAGATAATCAGGACGAAGGACTCTGCAGCGGGTGCTAAATGAACAGAAGCACCACAACATTACCTACAACTTCCAACTTTCCAAGGAGGGTTTTTCTAGCTGGTTAGGCAAGTAAGTACAGGCAAGAGATGGGAGGTCATGTTCTGCCAAGTTTAAAATTGCACTTCTTTGGAGGTATGCACCATAGCTCAAACCTTTCAGCACCTAAGATGTTTTTCTACTTGGAAATTCATTACTTTGTAGGTCACAGAAGGTAGGAAGGTAAAATGTGAGTAGATGCCCTCTGTACCATATGTTATAGACTAATAAAACCTAGCATACTAAATTTTGGGGCAGGGTTGAGATGTAGCCCAGCTGGTAGAGTGATGGCTAACATGCCCAGTATTCCTCAAATTGCTTGTGGTGGTACAAGCTGGCAACCCTAGCAAGGCTTCAGGAGATAGAAGCAAGATGATCAGAAATTCACCATTATTCTCAGCTACATAGGGAATTTGAGGCTAACATGGAAAATATGAAATGTTATCTCAAAGACAGTAAATGAAATAAATTATGTTTAAGATAACATTTTAAAATTCTACATACTGACAGAGACCTGTGTTCTTTCTACACATACATACAATGTAATTTCATATGAAGAACACTAAGTCTCTAAAATGTAGCCATTTCTTCATACTGAAAGAACCCAAGCTTTATTTATTATACTTTACTATGTAACAGAACACCAAAGCTTGTTACTTTTGCTTTTTTTGTCATGACATTTTTTTTCCATTTTCTTGAGACAAGAAGAAATTGTCATAATAATCATTATTTCAAAGTAGCAGTTGTCATTCATATTAGAATAGTATGTAGAAGTGTTGTTATATTTTTCTCTTACTCTTACATTTTCCTCAATCCAATTTTCCTATTTTTCCTCACTTAAAGTTAATCTCCACCTTTTTTCCTATCAATTTACTGTTCCCAAATTCATCGCCAAAATAATCTTTAACCTCATGAAACAACTTCACCATTGGTGGCCATTTTCTGCTCTGTGATCTTTGTGATGTGTCCATAGGCATTAATGAATGTAAGGTTATTTTGTATGTCTTACATGTCTGGGGGATGTTGATAGAACAGCAGCGTATTTGTTTTTCTTTTCTGAATGATACTAGGGACTGAATTCCAACATGAAGGTGCTCACTGAGAAGATTCACACACACATACACACACACACACACACACACACACACACACAAATGGAAATTGTATAGAAACAGAAAGATGTAAAAATACAATATGGAAATACAAGAAACATGAAAGAAGAACAAGCCAATGTGGTTCCTGACAAAGGTTAAAACATCCTTGGCAGCAGAACTACAGAACTACAGATACATCGAGGGTCTCAATAGATCACACAAAAACCTCCAGTGATCTCAAGGTTAACCTCAGAGGCAGATTAATCCAAAATATAGTGAGGGGAAACTAGCAACACAGAGAAAAATCACCAAACTGGGTAACAAAATCAGCAACAATGGTGAAAAGGTCAACAAAGTGGAAGAGATACATTGCTAAACAGACCTGATCAAAGAATTTCTCCATGACCCAAGAGTCTGTGAAACCTTGTACAAGGATGTTGTTTTTGTATATGTGAGTCTGTGTGTTTGTGTTCATATATGTAGTGCTTGTAAGAAGTACATGGGTGATTTGGGAAGGACTTTAACTATGTACATGTTTACTTTTAAATTTTAGTATTCTTGGCCTCTTAATAGCACAGTTATTATAGCATCATACGTCCTTTATGTTACTCAGTGTACCTGTTTTCATCAGTTAAATATTTCAAAAATAATTCAGGGCTAAATGAAAATGTATATCATATGGCTACATTCCATAATCTTATTAAATAATGATGTCTTATTAGAACCCAACAAAAGAGAAAAATATGAATGTGATATTTGTAAGTTTAACAAATTAATGATAATTTTAAAAAATCTTTTAATTATTTATTTGTTAATTTTAAACTCTAGATTTTAGTCCCCTCCCAGTCCACCCTCTGACTGTTCCACATCCCATAACTCCTCCCCAGCCCCCTGTCTCCACAAGGATGTCCCTACACTCCAATCCCTACCCCATCAGATTTATAAACTTCCTGGGGCCTCCAGTCTCTTAAGGGTTAGGTGCATCTTCTCTGGCTAAACCCAGACATGGCAGTCCTCTGTTTTATATGTGTTTGGAGCCTCATATCAGCTGGTGTATGCTGCCTGGTTGGTGGTCCAGTGTCTGAGAGATCTTGGGGGTCCAGGTTAATTGAAGTTGCTCTGGTCATAGCAGCCTTGTTTGTGATAGCCAGAAGCTGGAAACAACCCAGATGTCCCACAACAGAAGAATGGATACAGAAAATATCATTCATTTACACAATGGAATACTACTCAGCTATTAGGAATGAGGGCATCCTGGGTTTTGCAGGTAAATGGATGGAACTAGAAAATATCCTGACTGAGACAACTCAGACCCAAAAGAACATGTGTGGTATATACTCACTAATGAGTGGATATTAGCCAAAAATAAAAAGTACAGAATGCCTAAGATACAGTCTACAGAACTCCAAAAGGTCAACAAGCTGAAGGCCCAAGTGAGGATGCCTCGGTTCCACTTGGGAAGGAGAAGAAAGCAACCACAAGGGGGGAAGGAGGGACATGGGAGGGAAAGGGGAAGGATGTAGTAGGAAAAGGGAACATGATCTGGTATTGGGTAGGGGAAAAGGACTGAAACCCTGAGGGCCAGAAGAAAGACTGGAAACAGGCAACCTCAGGAGGTAGGAGGTTGGCGGGACCCTCCAGAATGTATCAGAGACCTTGGAGATAAGAGACTCCCAGGAATCAAAGGACGAGACCTTAGATAAAATGTGCTACACTGGGAAGACAGAACTTGTAGAGCCCACCTCCAGCAGAAAGACGGGGCATCAAGTGTGGGATGGGATTTGCCATCCCACAGTCAAAACTTTGACACATAGTTGTTCCTGTCTGAAAGAACTGCATGGATGGAAATGGAGAGGAGCCTGAGAAAAAGAAGGTCCAGCAGCAGGTCCAAAGTGGGATCTAGCTCAAGGGGAGGCCCCAAGACCTGTCACTATTACTGAGGCTATGGAGCACTCACAAAAACTGATCTATCATGGCTGCCCTCTGAAAGACCCAACAAGCAGCTGAAAGAGTCAGATGCAGATATTTGCACCCAACCAATGGACAGCAGCTGCTAAGCTCTGTAGTTGAATTAGGGGAAAGCTGGAAGAAGCTATGGAGGATGGCTACCCTGTAGGAGGATAAATATTTTGATAACATAATTTAGACACATATATTTGTATTCTAGACTATGCAAATAAAAAACATAGGTAAAATCAACCATCTTACTTTCAGATAAAATATTGGCTCACAAAACTAAATATAAACTACTATTTTTCAGTCTTTGTATCAGTTATTTCTGTCCACTGAAGGACACAGAAGTTTTCCTCCCCTAATTCTGAAGCAAGCAGAGGTCATGTAACTGTTTAGCTTTTGCTGTTCAGAGGCCACTGTGTCTTACCCCTCTGATAGATTAATTATTGTGAAAGATGACTGATATTTTTCATGGAAATATAGAGTTTAAATTGTTAATCAATTAATATGGCTGCTATGAAAGAAAGTAGTGGTTGACAGCAATGCTACAGCTGAGAGCTTTCGTGTAAAAGGAATGATAGGGAATCTGAGATATGGACCACTGAGTTAAAAAGCTTACTGCCATGACATGACAACCAGAGTTTTATCCCTGGGATCCCCTGTGGTAAAGTAACTGATACCTTCAGGACTTTTGTCTCTATGCATGTCATGATTCATGCAAACCTCTGCACATGCACATGCACGTGTGTGTGTGTGTGTGTGTGTGTGTGTGTGTGTGTGTGTGTGTGTGAACATACACACTAAATGGTGAGAGATAGAAAGAGAGAGACTGTCTTGATTCATATCCCCATCCTTTCCCCACTTCCCCAAGGTTAGCATGCCATGCTATTATGGAAGATTCTATTCCCAGGTCTTTTAAATGCCAGGGATGATGTAACAAAGTAGCATTGGCAAAGTACCACACTTCTAGTAAATGTGGTATTGGCAGTAAATTACTACAACCCCTCACTTGCCAATGTGTGCCTCTGAGTGTTGTTCTAGCCTTAAAATAAGTTCAAATATGTTTGCATATTGTCATGAAATTCATTAACCTTTTCTGATTTTAATAGAGCTGTATGAAGTATGCCTACCTGTTAGAAACCATGGGAACAAGGATAAATTGGATCACTTGGATATTTAGGTCTCTAGTTTCTTGTCATATTGAAAAATAAGTAGCACAGCAGGAATTCCAATATCCATGTCTTGCCACTTGATGCAGAAGGCATTTTGATCCATAATTAAATCTGTGCTCTTTCTTGCTAAGAGAATTGAAATATCCTACGGTGTTTTATAAGAAGTTTTGACATTATCTTTCCATTTAGAATCATGTTATGACAGTTTACAATTTTCCTTCTAAAAGGGCACAAAAAAACCACATCACATGCTAATTGAAGACCTGCCAGTTCAAGCATTAATCAGATCTCTTTTGGCCAGACTGTAGCTTATGGTTATACTAGATGCATATGTGAAATAAGGCAGTTACTTCCAGTGATAATACAATAATGAAATATCCACTGTGCTGCCATACATAATTCTAATAATAAAAGTTGTTTTTTCTCTCCTCCTCTTATCCTTTCTCCTCATTTTTTTCTCCTTCTGTCACAAAGGGATCTGAGCCCTCAGATCAACTGACTGGATAGCTGTCTACTTAAATATATTAACATCTAAAAACAACAGAACATTTTACCATAAGGTAAATAAGTTCTACTAGCTTGAAACCTAACTCAATGCCACAGCAGGCACAGAGAGGAAACAGAAATGTTACCCCATGGGCTTGGAGCCTAATTTACAGATGGAATCATTTCTACCTACTGTTACAAATGAACTAAGTCAAATCACTTTCTTTTTGTTTTGTTTGTTTTTAACTTTTCAACAAATGTTTTAATTATGGTTATTGCATAGCAATCATTGCAAGGAATGAGTTGTAGGCTAAAATGGAAACAAATTAAATTCAGTCTTTAGCTTCATTGAGTATATATAGTTCATTGGGGAGTGTTATTAATAATTACTATGGATGAAAACTACAAATTAATGCATGCATTATAAGGAAAGGAGTGTGTGGTACAGGACAGAGGCCTTTTTTTCTGTAGGGGGAACTTTAAGAACCTAAGGCTTTTTTAAAATTCATTTATTTATTCACTTTATGTCCTGATCATGCCCTCCTCCCATCCCTCTTCTCCCAACCCATCTCTTACAATTTCCTCTCCCCAAAACCTCCTCCCCTTCTCTGAGGGGGAAGCCTCCTTGGGTACCACTCAACCTTGAGTACCACCCTACCCAGTAGGCTTAAGTGCATTCTCCCCAACTGAGGCCTAACCAAGCAGTCCTGTTAGGGGAAAGGAATCCAGTGACAGGCAGCTTAGTCAGAGACAGCCTCTGCTTCAATTGTTGAAAGACCCACATGAAGGCCAAGCTGCACATCTCCTATGAACGTGTAGGAGGCCTAGACGTAGGCCCTGAATGGTCTTTGATTGATGGTTCAGTGAGCAATCATTGATCCAGGTTAGTTGACGCTGTAAGTCTTCTTGTGGTGTCCTTGACCTTTCCAAGTTGCTCAATTCTATCCCCTATTCTTAGGCAAGACTTCCTGAGTATTACCTAATTTTGGACTTTGGGTCTCTGTATCTGTTTCCATTTGCTGCTGGAGAAAGCCTCTCAGGAGATAGCTATGCTAGGCTCCTGTCTGCACGCATAGCAAACTATCACTAATAGGGCTGGAGAGATGACTCAGGGGTTAAGAGCACTGACTGCTCTTCCAGAGATCCTAGGGTCAATTCCCAGCAACCACATGGTGGCTCACAACCATGTATAACAGGATCTGACGCCCTCTTCTGGTGTGTCTGAAGACAGCTACAAAGTCCTCATATAAATAAAATAAATAAATCTTAAAAAAAAAAAAAAACCCTACCACTAATAGTGTCAGGGACTAGCTCTCTTACAGGGTCTGTGTCTCAAGTTGGGCCAGTTGTCGGTTGGCCATTCCCTCAATCTCTGCTCCATCTTGATCCCTGTGCATCTTGTCGGCCAGACAAATTTTGGGTTGAAGGTTTTGTGGGTGAGTTGATGTAGTGGCTATTCCTGGTTGTCAAATTGACTATATCTGAAATGAACTACAATCCAGAATTAGAAGGCTCACCTGGCCTTAATTTGGATGCTGAGAGACACAAATTTCTCACCTGAATCTTGGCGTGGAGATCTTGAGGTATAGTGGCTATGAATTCTAGAGGATTAAGATAGAAAGATCTATGAGTTCAAGATCATCTGAGATTAAAGATGTGGTGGCACACACCTTTAATCTGGGCCACACCTTTTGCTGGAGACCTATATAAGGGCATTGGAAGAAGGAAGGCTCTCTGCTTCATCTGCTTGCCTTGTGGGATTGAGCAACTGCTGGATCCTTGAACTTCAATTCATAGCTGCTGCTGACCATTGTTGGGAGTTGATTGTAGGGAGTTGGACTACAGACTGTAAGTCATCAATAAATTCCTTTACTATATAGAGATTACCATAAGTTCTGTGACTCTAGAGAACCCTGACTAATACAGTTGATATTTCTCACTATGTTCATAGCAGCTTTACTTATAATAGCCAGAAACTGGAGACAACCTAGCTGCCCCTCAACAGAAGAACAGATAAGGAAAATGTGGTATATCTCCATGGTGGAATACTATTCAGCATTAAAAACAAAGAAATCATGAAATTTGCAGGGAAATGGAACTAGAAAATATGCTGAGTGAAGTAACTGAAACCCAGAAAGACACATGGTATATACTCATAACTGGACATTATCCATAAAGTACAGGATAACCATACTACAATCCACAGGCCCAATGAAGCTAAGTAATAATGAAGGCCCAAGGGAGGAGGCTTGAATCACACTCAGAAAGGAAAACAAAATAGTCATCAGAGGTGGATGGAGGGAAGGAGTTAGGTGGGAGAGGCGGTGAGGAGGGGAACAGGGATGGGGATCCGGTGTGATAGAGGGCTGGGAGTGAGAACAGCAATTGATGGGGGCATCTCTGGGAGTAGCTGGAGACCTGGGACAGGAAAGGTTCCAGGGAGTCTATGGGGAAGACCCTAGCTGAGACTCCTACACTGGGGGATATTGAGACCACAGGAGGACATGTTCACCCCCTGTATCCAGCCGGGCAGGACTTCCAGTGGAAGGAGAACTTAAGATTTTAAATATGAAATTTTGTTCACTGGTTAGCACAGAGGAAAAAAAGGATGCATTTGGATAGACCATGATGAGTGTGTATACATACATATATCTCCAATTTAAAAAAGCAGAAAGGGAGGGATAAGCAAACAGCAAATACTTAGAAACTTCAAAACTTTAGAAAGAGGAAACCATTGATTTTCTTTTAATTTTATGAATGTTTTATGGAAATGGGCCTTGGAAGAAGAAGAATGAATAGTTCTTTCAGTTTCAGAAAACTTTGTTTAATAAGTTATCTGTGTCAAAATGAGCAAACAAAAAAACATTGACAGGTTCACAAGACAAGAGAGAGTAGATGAACTAGCATCATACCAGCATCAGTGTGCAAATGTCAACATCCCTCAGTTCCTCTTGATTCTGAGTTCCATTGCTTGACAATGCTGCTGCATTGATTTTCAGAACCACTGGTCTGTGTACTCTGCCCCTTGCCTTTAGTATCTGCTTCATCCTTGAACATCATCACAATATAAGCAAGGTGTCAATCAGGTTTTCACTGAGTGGCTGCATAAAAACATTTAAACCTCTGTAGAAATCTAACAAAACACCAAATACACAAAAGTTGTCATGAGATATGCAGAAAACATTTCCACTGTCCAGGGCAAAATCTAGTTAGAAGCAGGGCTTTCTGCGACAAATACCAACCTCATCCAACTAGAGGAAGGGAGATTTGACCTCGAGAGGAATATACAGTACCAGCTTACACAGGCAGTATAAGTAATATACAGAACTGAGAAAACTTTAAAGAATCTCACCTTTACTATCAAACTTGTTAAACAAATAGTGAAGAAAAATAATAGTTTTTAAAAATCTTAGGACAAGGTAGTAGTTTATTCCTCCAAAAAATAAATGTGCTTTGTTCTGAAAGTCTTAGAGAAAAATAAAATGTTTAATTGCTGATATTCCATTTGCTTCGGGAGAATTCTGTCAGTGTTTTCTCTTGTGGGTGTGACATCCCTGTGGATATCAGGGATGTGCTTCTCTCTTTTTAGTAGGAGACACAAGCCCCAGCAGAATTTCCCTGAGTGTCACTGCAGGATCTGTGACTCACGGATTGTGGCTGTCCTTCAAATAGTTTCATTTATATTGGAGTGACATGCAGGCTGGGGTCATGTTCTTGTGGTTGATTTATCTGGGGGAAATGTTATATGGGCTTTAAAATGAGGTTCCTGTCTGGGCTCTTGGTATTTTGCTTGTGCTTCCTGTGCCTACGAAGGATAGGAGTAACATCCCAGAATACATAAAGCATCCAGGAGCCAGCTCATATGACCATAGTCTATATATCCTGTTATCAGTTCCTAATAGCAATAAAAGAATAACACCTAAGGTGCAAAAATTGAAGTTATTCCGCAAGCTTTCCATTAGATGTGACATTTTGGGTCCTGACTCTTCTAAGGACTGGTTGTGGTCAAAGAACTGAGGCTTCGAGATGATAGGTGATGCTTCACAGAGTTCTTTAATTACTGCCACAGGGAACGGGCTCCCCAAAACATGGTAACTGATGTCAGAAACAGTCTAAGGGTTACATTGTTACTATTGGAACATTTGCTTTATGTGAAAGAGACTTAAACCCAAATAATAACATATAGATCAGTGAGGAATATATATCAGTTTTAGGGCAACTTCTAAATGTGAGTGAATTCTTGGGTTCAATCACCAGTAACACACATACATGCACATTCACACAAACTCCCACTCATGCCACTTATACTACATACATACACTCATCCATACTCACACACACTCATACACACATACACATACACATACTCACACTCACTCACTTCACTTACACACACTCATACTCACATACTCACCACACTCATACACACTCACACACTTAATATACACTCATACATGAGCATATACACACATACTCATACTTCACTTACACAACACACTCACACACACTCATGTACACCCTCATACACATGCACATACACAGTAACCATATAAGGAAGAATTCTATTTGAAGATATTGCAAATATTCTAAATGACCTAAAAAAATGAATTGAGCTCTTGTCCATGCACTTCATTTCCTGTTTTGGATTTGATCACATTTGAAAGTTGAGTAATTCAGTATCACTGAGCTGTTCTCACTATACTTTTGAGACTCTCTTAAATGTTTTACCTTCCATGTTTGATGCTAGCTTATCCTTTGAGAGAATCTAGTTTGCCTTTCAGTAAAGAATAGACAATCATGCAACTACTGTCAAAGGTCAATTGGGTGAGATGGAAAGTCTTAGCTTCTCCATGTGTATGTGTGTGTGTGTGTGTGTGTTTTTTTTTTTTAGAAACTGGTGCTTTATGGAAATTGATCGAAGACTCAAAGTTAGAAATTAGCTGTTCATTTGAATTTTGGAATTTTGAAAAATGAGATCAGGTTTTAAATAGTTGTAAACTTTTATAATTTTTTGAGAATTCTTACATATTATTTTGAGCATTTGGGGTTTAAAATATTTTTAATATTTTTTTACAACTTTTACATTGTATTTTGAGCATATTCTTTTCTTCCCCTATCTCCTCACCCATCCAACTAACCCATCAAGTGCCATTAATACTGGCTATAGTTTTAGTTGGGAAGCTATCCACTGTAATGTGTTAAATCTACAAGGGACAACATCCTTTAAAAAGGCCATATCTTTTTCTCCTGGCAGTGGTCAGTTACCAATAGCTCCTAAGTTAGGGTTAGAACTTTACCTAAAATTTTTGTCTGTTTGGAACTTGTGCAGTTCTTGTATTAAGCTATTATAATTAATGTGTATTTATATGTGCAACTGCCCAAATGTGTCTGTAAAACACTACTTCCTTATGATCAGCCACCAAGTCTGGTTCTTATACTGTTTCTATCCCCTCATCACAATAACTCTTGAGCTTTTTGGGAAGAGCTATGACACAGATGTTCTACTTAGCTGAGTACTCCTTTATCACTTATACTCTGTATTTTGTCCAGTTATAAATTTCTGTCAATCATAATCTACTGCAAAATGAAGCTTCTTTAATGAGGGTTAATGATACTATAATCTAAGGGTATAATGAGTAGTCACTAGGAATCAGATTATATTATGTCCCATTAACAGATTACTAAAGAGTAGGGTCTCCCCTAGGGCATATGACCTATATAGCCTCAGGTTCTTCATTTAGATAACTATGAGTCCCATCTTGTGGAGAAGGCCTTAAATTTCATTAAAAATAGTTGACTAGTCCCATTATATTTGGGCTAACACTGCACCAGAGGGCTATCTTGCCATTAAGTCATATTGCTGAGATCAAAACTTGCTAAGATTAATGATTACTCTTTTCCAGAAATGTACACAGTACTTTCCATCACTATGAAAGCTAGCCACTAATAATGACACTACCATGCAATACCAGCTTGATTTCTCCATATGCTTTGATTCAAGTATGTGGGATCTTCAGCAATAGGGTCTTACCTTCAAATTCTGAAGAGCAATTAAGAACAGAGACAACAGTGGGAGTCGGCAGTACCTTACCAAGCAAAAACTCTAATAAAGGTAACTGATTCCTGATATTATTTTAATCTGTTAGTCTATTCTATATAGTAGGAGTATTGCTGTCCAATAGAAGTGTAACTACAATAATCTAACAATAAGTTTGTTTTATGTATCTATATTTCAGTCTGTATTTCAGAAGATTTTGTAATAGTAGCTGTCCATATGACTTGTTCAGAATCTCTTTAGCATTAGTTATCCCTCCCTATGCTCCAACCTTTTCCCTGCTCTCCCACTCCTACCCATGTAATCTGTCCTGTTCCTTTTCTCCTTTATATCTGTGAAAATGAGAATATTTTCTTCAAAAAATTACTCTATATGGCTGTACAGTTTAATTAGAATATATGATTTCCAATAAAGAAATAATGTTTCTGCTGAGTACATAAAAATCCTGCACCCTCACAAAAGCATTTCTATGTAGATACTGTTCTCTTGGGCTAAGCAGCCAGGATTTATAATGGTTACAATAGTGGCAACCTATTTCACAATCTGCAATGATTTGGACCTGAGTCTCAGTAGTCTCTATTTGTAGATCCACCTTTGCAGCTTCCTTGTTCAGCTTTCAAACAGAGAGTACTCGTTAACAATTCACAATTTTGTCTGTTTACAGAGCTCAAGTAAAAATGAGGACAGCTCTCAAGTAAGATACAACAGCCATGGGGAAGTTCTCTCTCCTATGGGAAAAGAAGAACAGTAGCAAAATTCAAGTTTTTCAGCAGTTAATAGAAATAATTCCAGTAAAATAAAGGATTTCTTTCTTTTGCAGCTTTATTGGAGAATGATTGAAATACAAAAATATGTTTGAGGTATAAAATTTGATGATTTGGGGGCACATTAGTTCACACCCATGAGGTCATCACTGCAATCAAGGCAATGCTTGCCTATGTATTAGAAGGTACCTTCAAAGCAGAAAGGTAGTAACAGGAGATGTGTATGTTCTTCAGTCTAAGCAAAAAACTGAATAATTTCAGAAACATGAAGTTATGTAAAACTCCCAGGAGTATATCCAAAGGAGCCTCATTTAGCCTTGAACTTCTGTCATGCATGCAAAAATAATGACAGGCTTTTGTCAGGAAATCAATGTGCCTATATAATATGCACAGAGTTTTTGATACCTGTGTCTTGGAAAAGTTAGTGCCCACAAAACATGTTTCAGTGTACAAATACAAATATTTATGATCATTAGCAAGTTCTTTAGATTGTAAGGGATGTTCTCCAAAGAGTCTATATAATGTAAGGGCTCAGTAGTGTCACCATTCATTAGCTGGTAGAAGGGGAAAATTGGTTCAGAAAAGTCAGAATCCAATGTCTGTGATATCCTGTGGGAACAAGGGACCTTTTAAATTGTCATTTCAAAACTGGCCACTAAAATAGTGAATCGCATAACTTTTGTGTAGAGAAAGAGATTCTTAATTTTTTTTTAATGTCATGGCCAAGGAAACACATTCAGTTCTGAATTAAAATTGAAATTTATCTTCAGAACTTTGTGTCCATGTACACTACCAGAAAAAAGAAGAAATCAATGCTACAAAGTTCTCAATATGAAGAATAAGCAAAAAGTCATCAATATAACTCAAAACAATGAAGTCTTTGGGAGACTACATGTGGCTGGTGGTTCTGATATAACTGTGCATTTCCAAGTACAGGATGCTTCTGTAAATCCTTTGTCATAATTGTCTGCATGCATTGTTGATTTCCCCATATGTATGCAAAGACATATGAGGAGTAATGAAGTAAGGATATATTAAATAATGTTGAACATGGATTGGTCTCAGAAGGAAGGCAATGGTCATGGGAAGTAAATGAGATTCAAAGCTGGTATCTCAAGGAAGCAAGAAAGTTAGGTCTTTTATGGGCTTTAAGTCTTGTGCAGTGTAGTAAGTGCACCATTTTGTCTTTGTGACAGACAAATAGGGAGAAATCAATGATGAGTACAGCGATAATAAGCATGGTTTTAATATGTGCATACAACGGCTTGTCCTTCTATGCCTTCTCTCTTCAGCAGGTACTGGACAGTTGTAGTAAAAACATTGCCAGATTTATTCAGAAAGCTAAAGATTTTGACCTCTTTTATGTACTGTACATGTGAACCCTTTTTGGGGAAGAGTCTCTCAAGGCTGATTTTACAATCTATGATAAAAGACATATTTAAAGTCTATGAAGGATAAATAAAGTTGTAATATTTTTAGATTGTAAGCTAGGAATTTTTCTACTCTTGGAGTTTCATAAATACTCCTTCCAAAATACTTCAGAACCACATTAAATAATAGCACGCATTTACTAAGTAAGTCTCATCACAACAGATTTACAATCTGGTGTTCTTTATTCCAGCCAGAACTCTTTACTCCACAGATATAATGTTCACCCATTGTTATGGCCACTACTTTTTCTACGTAAAACTTGCAGAAGACACCACTGAACTTTTTCATGAAGGCAATGGCCCTAATACCACTGACTAATGTCTTTTTTAAACAAATTGGTCCCTGAGTTCTGTGTAGATGTTTCAGGCTTTCACAAGAACTAGAACACATAGTTAAGACAGATACCAAAGGAATAAGTAGGGACAGTTCCCAAGGTTGCTTTGTAAAGAAGTGACCACAGTATCACCTTAAACTAAGTTACAATAGGGATCATTGGACATCTCTGCAAACTCAATTATAGTGCCTATGCAGTTAATATGTACAAAAGTATCCATCCAGTTAGCCCTTCTTTACCTTACAGGGTTCCTTATTTTCCTAAACATACAGCCTTGACTTTAACATTACAGAATTGATTTGAGTGATTTCTACATATGTCTAAAGATCTAAGAATTTGACAATAGAATCTTGAATCTACTATTGTAGTGACTCTGCCTTCCAACTGAAGAAGGGTTGGATGCTCTGTAAACTACAACAGAGGTTCCTTAGCTTTTCCAATCAGCTATTACCTACTTCTCAATGAGTCACAATAATTCAATATTCTTTACCAGGATATATATAATTACCATGAGTCAGAGTCTGCTGATTCTGTGCTCACGAGTATGAACATTGCCTTCACATTTTTATACTTATGTGTTATTATATCTGTAAGATATGACTGTATTATGATAAAGTGTCAGAGATGACTTCACACAATGCTATGATCTTCATGAGTTCATTACAATATGATTCAGTGATCCAAACTTCTCCTGGGTTTCTATCTGACTCTTGGTCCCATTTACATACATTGGCCATGTTCACAAACTAAAGGTAGTGGTCTTTGATGTGCTAAAGATGCACTGAAGAAAAGAACAAGAGCAAATAAGAAGAGCTGTAAGGCCATACATTCAAACCTGGTACACACAGAAGAACAAAGGAAAAAGGGATTATGGTGCATTAAGAACGATGGACTGCAGAAATGTCCAGAGAATGATGCAAACATAAAAGCCCATTCATACTATCATCCTAGCATTTTGAGAAAACAAAGTCCATACAATTCCCACAAAAGTTGGACAGAGTCTTGGAGCATCTTGAGTAGGGGAACATGGCTTTGACATCAAAATTATGTTGGATCCTGAAAGGAGATTGTCTAAGATCAACATTATTATTCTCCACAAATGTGTGTTTTCATGGCCACCTTAGTGTCTACTCTAGACAAGTATGTACCTTTGACTTATTAAATATACTCTAACTCATGCAGAAATGTAGAACTCATAGTTAGTTCATCCAAATTGAAATGATCTTGTGTAAGATGGGGACATAAATGATTTTTAAAGAGAGTATATGAGAGAATGTTTATATTTTATTATATTTATAACCCTTTTAAAATAAACTTTCCAAGTTACTATCTCATTTGTGTGTATACAAATTTTAAAAAGTGAGAATATCAAGAGTTTTCCCCCATGGAATTGCAATCTTCTTTTTTTTTGCTGTGTGATATTTTAATCTGAAACATCTAGTTGTCCTACTTCCTATACTCAGAAATCATGAGCATTTTTCCAATTCATGTAAGCTGCAATACTCTGAAGTGTCTTTCTTTTGATCACAAGTTTATTCCTCCATGTTTTCATTCATTCAGTGCCTCTGTTCATCTTGTGCAGACTAGATGCTCCTAGGCTCAGAGATCCCATATACCTGGGATCTTCAGCACTAAGAGCAGAGTGCTAAAAAAATGCTACTTTTCTTCTTTCCCTTTCATAGTTTGTAGAAAAGAGAGCCTTATCCTTGTTGAACCATACAAGCTATAATATATTTCTTCCTATGGAGCATTAGACAGAATAAGAAAGAAAAAAATTTAAATTGCTTTACTAACAAAGAACATGCACGTACATAACCATCACCATCACCCATCTCTCATCTCTCCATAAGAAACTTGCATTTTCCTCAAGATAGATTTTTTTTTTCTTAAATTACTTACTAAGTCAGTCTTAGGTGCAACTGCAAAGTACTACAAGTCAAAACTGAAGACTTCACATCAGATTTACCTCAGGGCAAGTAAAATGGTAAATATTCCTAGAAGATCCTCAAGGATATTGACTACAATTAAACTTTACCTCCAAGAAGGTCATGTTGAAAACAAAACAATGTAGTTACAGCATTAGTTTGACATAACTGCAAGCTAGTGATTTTGGCATTATTTGAAAAGAACATTGTATTTGCTAAAGTTCACATTTCCAAGACTACCAGAGCACTTACTAAATGCTCACTTGAGAATTACCTTCGGATGTCTTTTTAACCTGAGTTTCCAACCCCTGAGGAAACCATATCTTCATCTCTATCTAATACAGTAGGTTGTAAGACAATGAGCCTAACAAGACTTTAAGAAGACAAAAGTCATATTTGAATGCAACCCCTGGCTTATTTTTTACAGGAGCTGTTGTTCCCTGTAAACCTCAGGCTCTTACAATGTAGACATAAATGTGGTACCTGATCCCATCACACACAAATGTTTCCTGTCTGTGTGACAGCGGCCAGTGATAGACTGGTTCCTCCTAAGGCAGATCATGAGTAGAATGCAATCACAGTGGCTGCAGGAAGAAGATCTAAAGCTTCACTCCTCAAGGAAATGGTAAGTATCTGAGGTCATGAGTACACTAATTAGCATGATTTGATCACTATATTATGTATTAAAGCATTACATGATACTCTACATATATCCACAATTATTATTTACCAGTTAAGTCTGAAATGAACATTTTTGAAAAAGTAACTAGGTTACACTTCAGAAATGTGACAATAGTAATAAAAATAAAATTCAGGAAATTACTAATCAGCAAAAGAATAGACCAATTAACATGAAGTACGTGATTTTAAGGACTTTTAAATATATTTTCATTAAAAATGATTATATCATTCATCCCTCCCTCCCAACCTCCAGGCCTTTCCAGCTATATTCCTATGAAACCCTTCCACAATCCCCACTCTAAAGCTAACAGACTCTTTTAGTTTTATTATTGCTGTTACATATATGTGTGTCAAACATATATAAATACAAATATTTTCACTCTTATGGTAGGTAACTGCGATTTTCAGAAGAGCTGTTTGTAAAATCAGGGAAGTCACTGAGCAAATACATGATATATTGTTTTTCTCTAGTCCTTTCTCTAGTTCATTATTCCTCTCACAATTCCTTAAATGTCTGCTTATACAACTAGGTTAATTTGTCTACTCATTCATCTATGCGTTCATGCATTCACACTTTTATTCTGTTCGTGTACAACTCATGCAAGTATTCCTCAGTAATTTCCACTTCATTTACTGCAAAGGCAATAGTTTCTGAGGTGCTTCTGATAAAGGAATAAGAAGACTGAATGATGAAAAAAACTTTAAAACAATGAGTTAGGCACTATTATGCTTTTTTTTTTCTATGGCTCCATTGAAAACATAAGCCTGTGCTATGGTTTCAGGTATGACATTTTGGCTTTATGGAATAACAACTGGTTTGAAAGATTTTACTGGATAAGTGGTCTACAAATAACCAATAAAATTTGATGTCTGTGAACAATGTACACACATGCACATTTAATGCCTAACTCTGTTTTGTGAGCATTGAAAAACTACCTTTCACTTAATATGGTCAAGGTCAAAATAATAAATCCAAACCAAATGGAAAAAAAATTTCCAAAATCTATATGCACCAAGAAACTCTAAAAGTCCCTGGGGTACAAAGAACACTTTCTAGTTGGGCTTTGTATTTCTTCTGTTCCTGGCTGTTCAGACATATACCCTAGCAATTCAATATCATCATAGACTACTCATCTCCCCATTTCAACCTTTCAAATAGTTTGTACCAGGAAATCACAAGGGTCCTGATTATCACTCTCAAAAGAGGGAATCATTCTGCTACTACATCAAAAGCATTTGAATAGTTCTGCTAGTTACAGAGAAGGTGGATGCTAAAATGTTGAAACTGCTGCATTATTATTTTGAAGTGAGATAGCAGTTCCATCAGCTCAACTGGCAAAGAACTGTACATGCCCAGAAAACCAAAGGCTCAGCCTTGCACAATGCTTTGCATCTCTTACACTTGATTAATGTTTATTTTCCACGTGCTAATGTCCATATGCCCCTGTTATTCATTAAGAAACAATAGAAGAACCATCTGAAGCTACTTCAACACCTGTGAATTCCCACAGGCTGCAACTAAAAATCGAGATCCCTTTTATTAAGTGACTTCCTTAAACATCAGAGGTATGAAGTCCAATTTCTGCACTGAGATTATATTTTCACAAGAAACTCTGTTTTAATTTTAGTGATTATATGCAATAGGACAGAATTGTAGTGGCTACAGATGAACAGGTTTAGTTTACTGACAATGGAAGTATAAAATGTTTCTCAACTTTGACATCAGTGCAGAAATCTGTGTAGTACCACACATGTAGCATACCCTCTCTCAGTTTAATAAAATGGGATCACATATCATGAAGTGATAAATAATAATGTGGTAAATAATTAATTGAATTTTGCATATTGATCTTACCTTCTGCAGCCATATTGAAGTCATTGTTATTAGGTTTTAAGTAGATTCTTTAAAATTACCTATTAGCAAAAGTATGACTAGTTTGAATAGAAGTATGTAGTAGTTTTTCTTTAAATCTTGTTCTATGAGATTTTTTATGTTTATAATTGAAGAACTACTTCCCTTTACTCCTATTCTTCTCTCCAGACCTTCCTAGATGTGCTCCCTTGAGACCCTCCTATACCTACCCCACTCAAGTCCATAGTTATAATCTTCTGAAATTGTTTTGTTGGTTGTGTGTGCATATATGTGTATATATATATATATATGTATATATATATATATATATATATATATAGAGAGAGAGAGAGAGAGAGAGAGAGAGAAAGAGAGAGAGAGAGAGAGAGAGAGAGTCCTGTTTAGAACCTCTACTTTAGTGCCAAAAAGTGCCAAGAACTGTGATTTTTCTGTTTTATTGACACATGGATTAACTTTAGCTCTTAGAATAACTAGGTGACCTGCAGAACATTCCTTAAAGAAAAATATGTGGCATTTATAAGTTAATGAAACTTTATTTCAAAAACTCAATGAAGTGATTCCTGATGATAGGTAGTTTGCTGTACAAAATATTGGTGTCCTGTCACCAGAGAGACTTCCTCTGGCAGCAGATGAGAGTGGGCACAGAGACCCACAGTCAGTCAGGTCTAAGACGGGAGTGGACACAGAGACCCACAGTCAGTCAGGTCTAAGATGGGAGCGGGCACAGAGAGAGACCCACAGTCAGTCAGGTCTAAGACGGGAGTGGGCACAGAGAGAGACCCACAGTCAGTCAGGTCTAAGACAGGAGTGGGCACAGAGACCCACAGTCAGTCAGGTCTAAGATGGGAGTGGGCACAGAGACACACAGTCCGTCAGGTCTCCACATTAATATTTTTCTAAGACTATAAAATTTTCCAAGAGAAATATTGGTTTAGAATTTTTTCACAAAACACAATTTAATTGATGATGATGTATTTGTCAAAAGGTCGACAACAATGCTTTTTACCTTACTAATCCTGCAAGCAATAAGCCCAGATCTGTCTTTGTGATTGTGGTGGTTTGATTATGCTTGGCCCATGGGAAATAGAACTAATTAGGAGGTGTGGCTTTGTTGGACTTCACTGTAGGAGTGAGATTTGAGGCCCTAGGCTCAAGCTTCACACAGTACAGAAGAGCGTCCCCTCCTGGCTGCCGGAGGAAGTCAGTCCTCTTCAGGCTACCTTCAGACCTCCAGTACCATGCCTGCCTAGGCACTGCCATGCTCCCACCTTGATGATAATGGACTGAACCTCTGAATCTGTAAGACAGCCCAAATCAAATGTTGTCCTTTACAAGAGTTGCCTTGGCCATGGTGTCTATTCACAGCAATAGACACCCTAATTAAGACAGTGATAAATACCAACTCAGAAACACATTAACCACTTTGTAATTTAAGAATAAGGACTTCCACCTTGGGAGTAGCCCTGCTGTAGTGTGCAGGACTTTCCCTCTACCTTCCTTTGTGAGAAATTCTTTCAAGACAATGGAAGCCCAAATAGTGTAACTAAAGTGAATATACCCCAATTTCAATCTTCAGTCAATGAAATCCACAAACCAGAGTTATTTAAGTAGCTTATTATTAATGCAAGCTGATATAAACTTGAAAAAATGAGGCTGCATTAAAGGATGTTAGAATTAGGGCATTATCAATAGGGATCCTTCAAGGAAATCTATTTGCTACTGAGTTCTGACAAGATATTTCTGTTTCTCATGAAGGTCCTAATTTAAATGTCATATCTCACAGAGATCTTACCAGAAGACTCTCATGTAGCCCTCCCTGTCCATGTCACTCACTAATGCCTCAACTTTTTCTCCTTGCATCAATTGCTACCTGACGTCTTCTGGGAGACTTGGTTCATTATCTTCATCTCTACATCTGAAGTTGTAGATTAGTGGCAGTTACAGGTACTCATTCAATGATGAAAAGGTCCTCCTGAGCTTAAGGTAGAGTTATGGCCTGATACACTTGTGTTAAGTTGGAAACATCCTAAGTGTAAAATGCATAATAGACTTAGCCTACTGACCAGCCCAGCTCAGCGATTCACTGCCATAGAGAGCATCAGCTGTTCTGATGACCTGGAAACTAACTGCTCTGCAGCCCACCATCAGGACAATTGTAGCATATTTATAGCCAAAAGAAGATTCTAGTCCCCAATGAAGGAGCTAGAGAAAGGACCCAAGGAGCTGAAGGGTTTGCAGCCCCTTAGGATGAACAAGAGTATAAACTAACTAGTACCCTCAGAGCTCCCAGGGACTAAATCTCTAACCAAAGAGTACACATGGTGGGACTCATGGCTCCAGCAGCATATGTATAGCAGAGGATGGCCTAGTCAGTCATCAATGGGAGGAGAGGCCCTTGGTCCTGTGAAGGATCTGTGCCCCAGTGTAGGGGAATGCCAGGGCCAGAAAGCAGGAGAAGGTGGGTTAGTGAGCAGGGGGATGGGGGAGGGAACAGGATTTTTTTTCTCTTTTTTTCAGAGGGAAAACCCAGAAAGGATACATCATATGACATGTAAATAAAATAAATATCTAATAAACAACTTTTAAAAAAGAATATTAAAATCAAAATCCACTACATAATTTCTGAGTGTATATTCATGCTGCACCATCATTGAGAAAGCAAATGATCATGACATGGGGACTGTTTATAGAAGACATAAATAAAATACAAACCATTATTTGCAGCTATACAATTAGAAAATCAAAAAATGGAAAAATGGGATGGAAAGGTCAAGCCTAGGACATCTACACCAACCAAATATTATTGCAAGGATTATTCCTGGGAACCAAAGAAGTAAATAAAATAAAATAAAACCTGGAAGCTCTTAAAACATACATAAATATACTATTTCATATTTTTGTACAAGATAGAAAACGCAAACCCACTTTTGAAAACTACCATTTTATATAACACAATTTTTGTAGAAAGTATATTTCAGATATGGTAGGCACAAAAATTTAGCACCTACAAACTTGGAATTTTTACCTTAATATATGCATCTCAGTCTGCTTTATCATACTGATTATTGTACCGGTTTTAAGCTTCTAGAAGAAAAAGCTGTGCGTCTGGGAACAGGGCCTACCTTGGCCAAGGAGCAAGCTATAATATCCCACCTGTTTCTCTATGCTCTGAGAAGAAAAGCATGTGACTCAGTCTCTATAGCAAACGTTCTACAACTTTCTCACCTAGAATCTTGAGTACTGGTTACTAGTAATCCTGTCACTAGCATGGCCTCTCAGTCTACCCTGGTCATGTCATCCAGACTTCCAGACATGACAGATCATGAGCTAGAGACATGAGAGCAATAGTTAGGATACACCCACTGTGACTGTACCATCACCTTTCCTGATTTCTTGCCTTCTTGTAGACTGTTGGGATATATATGGATAGAAACCTTTGCCTCTTCAGTTTACTGTATCCTACCAAAGGTAGACTGCTTCAAATCACATTTGCTTTTTACAATTTGCCTTCCTGCCTTCCTTCCTTCCTTCCTTCCTCCCTTCCTTCCTTCCTTCCTTCCTTCCCTTCATTTCCCTTTTCTTCCCTTCCTTCTTTCTTTCCTGCCTTGTCTGCCTTCCTGCCTGTCTTCCTGCCTTGTCTGCCTTCCTCCCTTGTCTGCCTTCCTGCCAACCTTCCTGTTCTCCTGCCTTCCTGACTTCCTTCCTACTTTCCTGATTTCCTGTCTCCCTTCCTGCCTTAGCCCAGAAATCAGGGATTGCACAGATATGTCACCATATTCAACTTGGCTCACATTTTTTAATGTTACATAAAATTTCAGTATTATTTATTCAATAATTATTAGTTTCGATTACAAATTTATTGTATCATGAAATTTTTATCTTCATATAGCATTTTAAAAATAACTTTAGAAGTTGCTTCTTAATACTACTTGTATAAGGGATTTTCTTTTCTCTCAATTTATCTCTTCAACTAAACACACAGTTTAAGTGGAACTGTATCCATGGACTCCCTGATTGTTGCCAACCTAATTTCTTTTCAACATTTGGTCAGGCTACCCTTTTCCAAGGGTCATATCTTGTCTGGATTTCACTTCTATTCCAAAAATGCTGTCTTCTCTATTTTCACTTTTATAGCCTAATTTTAATTATTTGCTATTAAGTATAAACCACCTTCCAATACCTGGTGAATCATCACTTTTTAAAGTCTCCTTCACATGAGAACAAATGCAAACCTCATTTCCAGCAGTCTCATGCTTTATGAAGGTCCTGATATTTGATATTTAAAGTCATGAGGAGCCAACATCAGATCCTTTCAGACCCACATGTGGACTTTAACAGATTGGGGCCCTTGAATCTTTATTTGGTACAAACTGGTGTTAGAACAACAATTCCTCTCAAAGGAAATTCTTGAGTAAATGTGTCACAGGCTAATTCTTTTGGATAAAAGAGAGAAAGGCAATGAAATTAATATAATCTCATATATAGTTCATATGTGTATGTTTATATATAATCATATATATGTATATATATGCTCACTTATAATCAAGTGGAGGAAGTTTTGTCTTGGAATAACCTGTTTCCACTGTTTAGTTAAAATATATGTTTGTACAAGCATTCCATAAATTATATGAAAGTATAAGAATAGCAGAATTTTGTGAATTATACTGCAGAGTTACATTGAGATTCTAAACCTAAAATGAGCTAATTCTCCTCTTTGTAATGCTATACAAACAAGATGGCTACTTGTTTTAAAATATCCATAGATGTTCATTGCATCTAAACATTGAAAGTCAGACCTGCCTGCTATATAAACATACATCTTCATTTCTAAGTCTCTGTCTTAGCATAGAGACAAGCACTATTAATGAAATAAAGTATCTCATCCCATCACAGGATACAGGTTAAGGAAAGGTGAGCATGTGGCAATGATTCCTGACAATTAGACAAATAGTTAACAGCTGCCTACTAACAAAGAATAATTATCCAGAGCAGTGTAATGATTATCAGTCATTCTGGTGAGAGTTTTTTTGTTTGTTTGTTTGTTTATTTTGGTTTTTTTGTTGTTCTGTATTGACCCATGAGCAAGTACACAAAAGCACAGGAGAAAAAAGCACTTGACAAAATTTTCTTCCAGCTGTCCATCACTGAATTTCTATTGTCACACCTTGTTGGTACTCTAGGGAAGAGCTCACATACAGCAGCTCTGTGAGGTTTCTAAATAATACATCAAAACTGGGCTCATCATTTACCTTCATCATTATTTTTCTATGTCACTAGTTGATTTCCTGTGTTCACGCTCATTTTGAATTTCTGTACTTATCCTGGGTTTCAAGGTTGGGGGAGGAAATAAAGAGCGCTATGAAAGAGAAGAGTGTGTCATGCAGAAAGTGTCATGTGGGATCAATAGACAAAGAAAGACATACAGTGGAAATTGCAGGCAGAAAGAAGTATGCTCATTACTTCTGACACAGAAATGTATGTCTTTCTTCTCTACTCACAAGTCTGTAGGGACCCAGAGATCATCAGCTGAGTGTGGCATTCTGTTCTGTCATAGCTATATACAAAAGACCATGATATAGAAACTACATAGGGAATGGTACCTGGTAGACGGAAATGAAACATCCTACAGAATTAACCACTGAAAAACAAATTCTCATCAGAGGTGGCTTTGAATGCAATATGCATTCCAGTGCATGCATCAGCCAGTACTTTCAAGTAGCTGTTTTTTCTTAAGTAGTCTATAAATTATTTACAGAGGGAAAAAAAAGAAAATTCATGATCTTCAGAACAAAGGTCTTGATAAATCTATAAAATCATAATGTTCTTCGTACATGCAGTATTCTCTTAAGAATAGTGGAACTGTCAGGAAATTGGGAATCTAATGATATGTTCAAAGTAATAATTTTTATTCATTTTAACATGTTGAACATTTTTTGAGTAATTATGTTTCCATCAAGAATTTCAAACTATAATGAAAAAATAAGATTTATTTTCCAAAATAAAAGTTTTACTTCGGTAATACTTAATGCCACCACTGTTCTCTAACTAAATAAATTTAGATAATATACTTATCAATATTAATTTTAATAAGACTGCACAAAAAAAGCTGTCACACTCTAGCAGAAGCCAGTTTTGTCATATTTAAATCAGATCATTGCCCTAGAAATTTTTGAAGAAAATTAAATGGCTTTTTATAGGTTGAGTAAAGACCTATTTGCAGACTCATCCTTACATTCTCATAGTTGTTTGGTGTCCCAGCTGCCTGTGTCTCCCAGAGTAGAAATAAATAGGCTCTGATCATCTAAAACTAGTGTCTCTTTCCCACACCCAGGCAAATAATGTATCTTTAAAACATTTACCTACTTGTATTCCATGTGTATGAGTGTTTTGCCTGTACATACACTTGTGCAGCACATGCATGCCTACTGGCCTTGTAGGCCAGAAGGTCATCAGTCTCTCAGAATTGGAGTTACAGATGACTGTAAGCCATCATTGGGTGCTGGGAATTGAACCTGGGTCCTCTGGATAAGCAATCAGTGCTGTTAACCACTGAGATATCTCTCCAGCTCTACTACCCCCAGCCAAAAAGTTTTGAACCTTCACTTATTTATATTTTATTTTTTATTGACTTAAGTTTTAATGCATTATGATGAGAAAAGATACATGATTTCAATTTATCTGAATTTGTTAACATTTATAAACATATTTTAAGTAAATAGAATTAAATCACATTCTTGTTTCCCTTTTGTACCCCAACTCCTCCCAGAGGCCCCCTTCAATACATATACCATTTTTGTCATATTCTTTAAAATTTATAAAATATTATAACAATAAAAATGAGTATCATAAAAGATGTTTGATATAAAACAACAATCAATTTAACAGTCTTATGTGGATGCTTGTCTATAGCAATCCTGAAAATACATACGTTTTTCTCAATATAAATTTTAAATAAGTCCAAACATGTTAACTGTATATTTTAAAATAATATATCACTACTAGTATTTTTTAAATGAACATAAGTATATATAAAGTCTTTTGTTTGTTTGTTTGTTTGTTTGTTTGTTTTGCATTTCATAAAGCTTAAAATCTTTGCTCTTACTGTGGTACAAGCCCAAAATAAGAACAATTTTTAGACATTGGATTTCATTGTAATAAGGCTGTACTTCAATGACCCTCAAATCACCAAAGGATTTTACCTCCATCATAGCTAAGCTGAGCAATGACAGTTCTGCTGTGCCAAGAAATGAATTGGAGGCATGATTTTTGGATACAGACTTCCTGCTGTGGTCAAAGCTAATTGACTCGAGTTAGTGACTTTATTCTCATCCCACAGAGAACAGGTTACATTCACTTATGAAATGGTGTGTGTATTAAGATGGTCTATCCATAAAGTCATTCACCAACTGTTTCAATGAACAATGGTTCTGCTTGGAGGGTGGCACAGACATTAGGTGAGGGTAAGAATCTGTTTCACAGGGCCGAGGTCTTCTCCTCCTATTGATGATCGAATTTGCAATCCTCTACCATACACATGCTGCTTGAACAATCAGACCCC
>NW_022196895.1:84155549-84224239 GCF_008632895.1 Mastomys coucha
TTTGTTTGTTTTTTGGAGGGGAAACTGGGAATGGAGAAATTCGCATATAAATAAAGAAAAAAAAAGAATCTGTTTCATTGGAAAAGCATTCATCTCAGAGAAAGAGTAACTTATAAAGTCCTCTTCTTCAAACTTGATACAATAGTTACAAACATCAACCAAAGCATCCAATTTCACTCATTGTTGTTCTCTTGCAAGCCACCTCCCAGTATAATTGTCTATGTTTCTTTTGGCTGTATAAATACTTTTCAAATATGTAAATTGTTCTGAAAACCATAGTATAGTATAAAAACATGAAATAAACAATACTACTAATAGAGAGGCTGAGATAGGAGAAGCATGATTTCAAGACCATTATGTGGTAAACAGCAAGATACTGTCACCTACAAACAAGCAGAACATGTATATGGATTATACAATATTGCACCTATTTCCCCAATTACCAAATTAGAGAGACCATTGGATGACAGTCAAGAAATTGCTAATTCCTCATATTTTTGGATTTCAATATATTAGAATATGTTGTTAATATTAATTTTCATATTATGATATTAAGAAAAAGTAATTGTTACTTCCTGTTGTTTTTGTTGAAAGACATGGAATTAGGTTTGTGTGGTTTTGTTGAAAGATTATTTTCTTGCTTCTTCTAGGGTGTAGTTTTGCTCCTATGTTGGTGTTTTCCATCTATTATTCTTTGTAGAGCTGGATTTGTGGAAAGATATTGTATAAATTTTGTTTTGTCATGGAATACCTTGTTTTCTCCATCTATGGTAATTGAGAGTTTTGCTGAGTATTTTAGCCTGGGCTGGCATTTGTGTTCTTGTAGGGTCTGTATGACATCTGCCCAGGATCTTCTAGCTTTCATAGTTTCTGGTGAGAAGTCTGGTATAATTCTGATAGGCCTGCCTTTATATGTTACTTGACCTTTTACCCTTACTGCTTTTAAAATTCTTTCTTTGTTTAGTGCATTTGTTGTTTTGATTATTTTGTTCTGTAGGTTGAGGTATAGTCCACCATAGCAGGAAAGTTGTTCACAAGTGTGGCAGCAGGAATAAACAAGTGCTTGCTTATATTGGTCACATCAAGAGGCAGAGAGAATGGATCAGATGCAGGTCCAGGCAATAAGTCTCAAAATTCACTTCTCAGTCACCCAACTCTTCCAGCTGTGCTTCATGTTCCAAAGGTTCAGCATTCTCTGAAATAAGTATGACCAATAAATTTTAAATAACTAATAAATCTTGAAAAATATCAACCTGTGGGGAATTTTCACACCCATGCTAACAGAAACACAGATGCTTAAGCATTTTTGTTATGGCTTCACTTTCAAACACTATTCAAGGGAAATGAACACCAATCCCCAAAACATATATGTACTGGCTGGTTTCGTGTGTCAACTTGACACAGGCTGTAGTTATCACAGAGAAAGGAGCTTCAGTTGGGGAAGTGCCTCCATGAGACCCAGCTGTGGGGCATTTTCTCAATTACTGATCAAGGGGGTAGGGCCCCTTGTGGGTGGTGCCATCCCTGGGCTGGAAGTCTTGGGTTCTATGAGAGTAGGCTGAGCAAGCCAGGGGAAGAAAGCCAGTAAGGAACATCTCTCCATGGCCTCTGTGTCAGCTCCTGCTTCCTGACCTGCTTGAGTTCCAGTCCTGACTTCCTCTGGTGATCAACAGCAATGTGGAAGTAAGCTGAATAAACCCTTTCCTCCCCAACTTGCTTCTTGGTCATGATGTTTGTGCAGAAATAGAAACCCTGACTAAGACAATATATGATCATATGAAGCACTAATAAGTAGAATAATGAAAATAAAACACCAATTCTGAAATATAAATGTCTGAGTTAGACATTTCAAAGGGGAAATACTTTTAAATATGGAAATATAAATTCAGTATGTGACTATGTAGATTTTAGCCTCTATATGTTTATCCAAGACAGACACACCAACTCATTTAATTTTCATTTTCATAATGAGAATTTTAAACATAGCCAGAGGTGAATCCTCAAAAATCTGGTCTTCCTAGGAAGAGTGGTTGATGCTCCTTCACATACAAAAGGCACTTCAGATGAGGAAGGGGTTTTTAGCGGTGTTGGATCAACTCTCAATGTGAACCCTGGATTTTCTTTAATTGCCCTTTTGACTTCACAGTAAACTCTGGTCTTCAATAACAGTGAAATAAAGAATGAAATCAAGTGTTTGGTCTAGCCTCTACTCTGAGACTAAACATACATATATTACCCATATGCTCCTTCAATTTTTCTATCACATCTACATCTGCTAACATCAGAAAAATAGTTTCATAGCAAGATGATAAGGAAACCTTAAATGCCACCTTCTAAATCAATTCTACCAAATTATGGTGTTTGGGTGGCTCTATTACTTTAGTAAGAACTCACCAGATGAGAAGATAACATCTGCTGAAAAGGTCATTGATTGTTCTCACATTTCCTTACAAAGGCACACATGTCCTGTCCTCAGGGTCAGCAATAATCATGATGCAGACAAAGTGGATGCAGAAGACCATCATCATTTTGTTTTTACTTATTTATGGAAAGAAAAAGGCAAAGCAGAGTAAGCATACTTAGGAATGGCTACTTTATTTTATTTTTTTTGTTCATTTTACATCCCGATCCCAGACTCCTCCCACCTCTCTTCACAGTCCCACCTTTACAAATCCCTCTCCCATTACCCCTTTCTTTTCCTCGAAGGGGAGCACCCATTGAATACCACCCCACCCTGGAGCATCTAGTTCCAGTACATGCTCTCTCTCCGAGGCCCAACCAGGCAGTTTAGGTAGGTGGTAGGAATGGCAGGCAACAGAGACCAAGACAGCCCCTGTTCTGCTTCTTGGAGTACCCACATGAAGAGCAGGCTGTACATTTGCTACAAATGTGTAGGGGGTCTAGCTCCAGCTCCTGTAAACTCTCTAGTTGGTGGAGCTGGCTCTGTGACTCCTCACAGTCCCAGGTTAGATGGCTGTGTAGGTCTTCTGGTGTTGTCTTTGCCCCTACAACTTGCTCACTTCTATCTCAACTCCCACAAGACACCGGGGTTCTGCTTGATGCTTGGCTGTGGGTCTCTTTCATCTACTTCCATCCATTGCTGGATGAAGTCCCTCAGGAGTTATGCTACATTCTTGTCTTCAAGCATAGTAGAGTGTTCTTAACAGTATCAAGGGTTGTTTCTCTCATATGGGATGGATATCAAGATGGGTTAGTCATTGGTTGGCTATTACTTCAATCTCTGCTCCATATTTATACCTGCACATTTTGTAGACAGGACAGATTTTGAGTTGAAGATTTTGTGAATAGATTGATATGCCCCTTTCTCCTCTGGAAGTTCTTCCTGGTTACATGAGGTGACCACATCAGTCTCTATAGAGACCCCTCCAGTAAAAATCTCAGCTACGGTCACCCCCATAGACTCCCTGTATTCTCTTCTGTTCCAAGCTTCCAGCTACCCAATTCCTTCTCTCCATCACTTCCCATGACTATTAATTTCCCCTTCTGAATGAGATTCACACATCCTCCCTTAGGACCTTCTTATTACCCCCCTTTGTTTAGGTTTGTGGATTGTAGCATGGTTGCCCTGCACTTTATGGCTAATGTCCACTTATAAGTAAGTACATACCATATGGGTCTTTCTGGTTCTGGGTTACCTCACTCAGGATAAGATTCTCAAGTTCCATCCATTTCCATGCAAAATTCATGATGTTTTTGCTTTTAGTCACTGAATAGTATTTCATTGTATAGATGTAACACATTTTCTTTATCCATTCTTCAGTTGAGGGACATCTAGGTCAAATCTAGTTTCTGCCTATTACAAATAAAGCTGCTATGAACATAGTTGAGAAGACACCCCACCATTCCTGTGGTATAGTGGGGTATCTTTTGGATATATGGTCAGTAGTATAGCTGGTTCTTCAGGGAGAACTATTCTCAATTTTCTGAGAAACTGTCAAATTGATTTCCGAAGTGGTTGTACAAGTGGTATATGTGTATTATTAGTTATAAATAGGAGCATTTATATATTTTACCTTTTGTGCTTTCTTTAAACACTTATCCAAGATAAGGGATAAATATTAAACTATCACCTTTATCAATATTTTAGAGACAACAATTAAAATTCTTAATTCACATGAATTACTATTCAAAAAGTAAGGCATTTGTAATCCAAATTGATAAGAAAAAAACTGTTAAGAAAATAAAAACTGAAAATATGTAGTATAGGTAGACATTTCAATTACTAACAGAAATTGTTGTCTAACAGTGTCATATTTTTAAGACAGGGCCAAGTATCCTGTTGCTATACATCTTACTTACTGGGTAATTATAAAACTAACTGTGCCTATTTGTCAAAACACATCTGGTCATACTAGAAAAGAAAAAATAGATTTTTCTGAATAATATAAATACAAGAACCCTAGTTAACTATTTATAGGATGCTATAAATTTTAAGAGCAGCTAGTATTTTGTGAAAGATAGTGTTGGATATAAGTGAAATATGGGCTTACATTTATTTAGTGGTTTTATTAGACACTGCAAAGTCCCAACTTTGAAAACTAGAGTTTTATTTATGGAGAATTTTCTGGTGTGTGTTTGTGTGTGGGTGTGTGTGGGTGTGTGTGTGTGTGTACATACACAAGCTTACTACTTTGTGTATGCTTTCTAATTTTAATTTCTAACAGAACACATGTTTGGTCATGCAACCATTAACTGAGTAGTTCAGGGACAAACCAGACACAACTTAGGGCCTTCTCAGATAACTATTCACCCAACTGTTGATTGTATATATTCTCTTTGCAGCCTATACCTGCTTTTAACTTTTCCTTTATCCCTTAGCACTTTTAAGCTCTTTTACACTTGATGAATTCATTAATTGGGGCACTGGGGTTTGGTTTTGTCTCATGGCTTGAGGGCACAGTCTATAGTGGGTGGAAGCCATGGCTAAGAGGAGTGGATTTCACCTGTGGCTGCAGGAGGATAAGGCTGCCTGCTCACATCTAGGTGGATCAAAAAGAAGAGATAAATCAGAATATAGGGCCAGCCTATAAGGAAAGGCTCACTTCCCAGTGACCTACTTCCAAGGAGGCTCAACTTTCTAACAGTTCTAAAACCTCTCAAAACAGCACCACCAGCTGGAAGAAAACTATTTCACACCCCTCTCCCAGGAACCAGCATTATACTCAGAAGATAAAGCCAAGATCCAGAGGTCAAGCATGGCAACAAAGAATCTATTTCTTTTGGATATAGCAGGAGAGATGAATAAACTGTAACATTTACATTGGGATAGATGTTCTGGCTAACTTGGGACCAGGGATAGAAGCTTCTCTTGCTTTTCCTTTTGAAGACTTACTCAAAATGGACCTGATCATCTGCTTGACTCTGGAAAACCAACTTTAATCAGAGGCCCACTCACTTATGTGTTAGAATGATCATTCTACAGCAAATTACAAGACAATCTTATTTTCAGAGAAGAAAATAGCCAGTAGGAATTCCTATGCATACTAAATTCATACTACCATTAAACAAACACATATTAATATTACTATTATTCCTCTGTAGGTTTTACCATGTAACATAGACCCTTACTATCTACAAAAGTTTTCCTCAATTTAGAAAAAGAAAAAGAAAAAAGTGATCCTGTAGGAATGTCTAGTAGTCTTTATACCACTGCTACTTTGAAGACCCAACCAGTCTCCATGGTAACAGTCACACATTCATTAATTAATGCATGTATTATATACTAAGATACTAAGCTCTTACTATGTGCTTACATCATTAAAAAGCATTGCTCTTCCAGTGAAAAACCAAATCCTGGCCACTAGTGCTGCTATAGGGGGTAAGATTTGACTTATGGGTGAATTAGACACGAGATAAGGAATACAGATGGGGATTTCTTGAAGAATTTCAAGTAAGACAGTGATGTGATTTGCCCATAACAGGAGTACTCTTGTTATAAACCAAGATTAGGTGTGATATCTGAGAGAATAAAATGTTAAACTCAGAGCAGAACCTAAAGAGGCAGGTTGATTGGACATGGGCTTACAAGAGCATGATGACTGTGGGGTGCTGATAAGTAGTGTAGAATTCAGAACTTATAACAATGTACAACCAGTAATATCTGTTGATAAAACTTGCACAATCTGGTGGAGCAAAGGAAGGTCAACGCATTGCAGACAGATGATGAGATATTCAATGACACTTCTTAGGTATGAAAAAGAAAACAAGGATGCCAGCAATAAATACTGAGAAAGAGAAATAAGAAGCAGAACAGTGAACAAATTGCTGCCAGAGACTCAGAAGAAAGGTTGAAAGAATTGTTTCTGCAGAAGCCAATCAGTAAATTTAATAAGGTTCTTAGGTGCTAAATACTTGTAGTCAAAATTCACAGTCACGTACCAGTGCCAAAGCCATTCTTCCATTTTTCTGAGATTAAGGTTTAAGCATAATGTTTTAAAGAGAACTATAGTCTTCAGTTGCCACATGTTGACTAAAAAGCTGAACACATATGCTTTAAATCTGTGGCAATGCTACTCGATGCAGCAACAGCCCTGAGTCTTCTTCCAGCTAATGATCTGTTTCACCTTGATTATAAAAAATATTAACCTGTAATGAAGACATTTATAGTAAAATATTTTAAAAATTAGTTGTGAATCAAACAAGCCCTCACACTCATAGCAGTAAGCCCATTTTCCAAAAGTTATTTGTCATTTATCTTTCAAATAAGTCCAGGGTGCTAAAGAAAATCACAAGGATGAGTCTTTAAACTTGTGAACCACACTGTCTTGTGGTTAAGTTCTGGACCCATCATGGGAAGATAGTTTATTTCTCTCCTGAATTGCACTGACTGCAGTGGGTCACAGTTTCTTAAGATCCTGCTTTTGCTGACTCTTCCCTTAGTAACAGCTAAGTATACAACTGCTCAGAAAATATTCACGGAAAGTATGGACCCTGATTTCATTCCCAGCATTCCGTAGGAACCAGACCCACTGCAATGTTGGTACCTTGCTGGTGTTCTGCCTGATGTTTCTCTTCTAGGACAGTCTGACCTACAATCTACACACCCAACACCAGTGTGACACTCAGACAGTGCCAACTATCTCAAGCTGGGGCAAATGAAGTAATGTTTTCGCAATAAATAAATGTTAAGATAGGATTGTGCTTTTATAAATCTGTAAAGCATAGGAAAGTTGAACTGATTACTTGGTTTAGTAGCAACATTTTAAAGCTGTTCCAAATCAGGCTTTTCATATGTTCTGGTCAGTTACTTCCTTCTGTAAAGTCACACCACATGAACAGAACTTTATACCAGAAAGTGGTGGAAATTTTAGCACTCACCATAAAAGAACTGCTTTGAATGTGTCTCCTGACCCCCAGAGAGATGCTAATAAATTCACTTGTGAAACCTATTCTATTCTATTCTACTTCTAAAAGCCTCCTCTGTGCAGTCTTCCCCAGGAGAAAAAGGAATTACCATGTATAAAATTTAAAATACTGTCATGCTTATCTGTTACTTTTTGTAACTTTTGTTGAAACATTCATCCATCTTTGAAAAACAGAAACATACATATGGGATGTCCTTGTTGCAAGTAGCAGTGAGGTAAGTGCTTGTCCTTAGTACTCACATGATGAGAAAATGCCCCACTGAACTTCATTGCCTGTCCTATGACTATAAAAGACTGACATTGTCTTCATTGCACTGAAAGTAATGGACCTGAATGGATGAGTGATAACATATCCTGAATCATTACAGCAGCAATTTCTTTGCCATCAATGGGCTTTATCGTTTTACATAACATTTTTATAACTGTAAGTCATTTACTGAATAGTATACAGTAGTGCCGATGTATCAAGTATATCCTAAGTTGTGTCTTAGGTAGAGAATGGAAAGATTAGAAAGGTAAGATCACAGACTGCATGTGCTACTAAAGAGGCAACAGAAGTATCTCATGCACAGAGATGCATATGAAAAGCATAGACTTTCTCCTCTCTATCTCATGGAGTGAGGCACTCCAGAATTGTGGTGATGACTATTTTGATTATCATTAGCAATTAAACACAAATCTCTACAGAAATCTAAATTGGCTATTGTCTTAGTTAGGGTTAGTATTGCTGTGATTAAAACATCACAGTCAAAAACAACCTGTGGAGGCAAGGATTGATTTAGCTGACAAATCGTGAGACGTAGTCCATTGAGGGAAGCCAAGGCAGGAACCTGGAAACAAAGCCTTGAAGGGTTTCTGCTTACTGGATTGCTCCTCATAGCTTGTTCAGCTTGCTTTCTGATAAAACCCAAGACCACCATCCCAGGATTGGCATCACCCACAATGGAATGGGTCCTCCCCTAACAATAATTACTCAAGAAAGTAATCTACTGTCTTTCTTGCAGCCCAGTCTCATGAAGACATTTTCTCAATTGGTGTTTCTTCTCTCTAAAATGACTTTAGAAACAAAGATTATACAACTTAATGAACTTATATATAGTTAGAATTGGCTTTTGAAGTGGAAGTTGTGAAGTTTCCCCTTAAATTTTAGGTATTTAGTAATCCTTTATAATTTAACTCTTCTACATGTGAACATCTTCCAAAAATATGTAAAACATACACACACACACACACACACACACACACACACACACACTATTCCAGATGATGCTTTTAACTTCTAGATATATAAAAATACACTGAAAAGCTTTACTGGAACTTCTTACTGCTTCAAATCAAAAGCAATAGTTTCTCCCCTGAAACATTTTCCTTTCCTCAAATGACTTTATTTTAGAAAATAAAAACCTTGTCTCTTCACTTTAGGAGACAGATACCTGGAAGCCTTATCTGATAATGTCTTGTTAAACATGTGCAATGCTTTCTAAATAATACAGGAATTTGCAGACTTATCTCCACTCAAACTGTTGCATGAGACATCAGCTCTGTCATGTACAGTGACGGCTGCCAGGTCTCCTAATTCCCTTCCTGCTTGCTGCTAAGACCTTTTCTAACAAATCATATTTTGTCATTGACTATTTGAAATTCTTCAGTAAATGTTCAGTGCTAATATGATATAACCACTATAAGGTCTTGACTTCACTATGAGGTCCATGTCTACAAATTCATCTCTAGATTGATTTCTAAGTACGTTAGAAATTCTATTCTGACATATTTTGAAATTATTTCACTCACTCCCTCTTACTGTTCTTACATGTTCTTATCCAAAAATCTTCCTGCCAACGGTTGTTTCCTTTTCCCTAAAATATTACTCTGAGAATTTTCTACCTTCATCTAAGTCTTTATTTAAACATTAGTTTCCTAGGAAAACTTTCTCTGGACCATTATTTAGCATTGCTTCTCTATTACATACCCAAGGAACACCTTGTACCCCCAAGTTATATTGCATATTCTTGCTTACTATAATTACTTATCACCTTACCCTCCCAGTAATATAACTACCATAAGAAATATGACTCCATCTATCACAGTTTACCAGGGATCTGTTTTTATACCTTACCCAAATAACTAAAAGAACAAATGTAGCAAATCATATATCCTAAGGCTTTCTCGGTTTTTGTTCTGCAGATAAAGCACAGACACGAACCACATGATCAGTGAAATACAGTGAAGGACATTGGAAGAATAACTTATGATGGCAGATTTTCAGAGGTGCTGAGGACAGGCCTACTCAGCATAGACTTTGAATCCTTGTCCTCTTAAGAAAAGTAGGACATTTATTTGCTCCCCTAGCATCTGCTTTCCATTATTGACTTCTGCAATATTTAACTGGCCAACATGAATCAGTTTAAAAGTCCTTGGCAGCCGGGCGGTGGTGGCGCACGCCTTTAATCCCAGCACTTGGGAGGCAGAGGCAGGCGGATTTCTAAGTTCGAGGCCACCCTGGTCTACAGAGTGAGTTCCAGGGCAGCCAGGGCTACACAGAGAAACCCTGTCTCGAAAAACAAAAAAATAAAAAAAATAAAAATAAAAAAAGTCCTTGGCAATCAGAGAGCTAAGCTTTTGAACAAATATATTTTGCTTAATTTGTATCCAGGTGATTATGCTAAGAACCATGTTTTTGAGAAGAGCCAACAATGAATAATGAGAGAACTGGAGAGAATGAGAACATAGAGACATATGGAACAGAGAGGATAGCATGTAGAGGGAATTAAGGTAAGATGTATTAGTCTGGTATGACTTTTTCTTTCACTTTCTCCTGAGTGAGTTCAATGGCAACCTGATAACGAAGTATTTGAACAGCTCTAAGTAGATCATTGAAAATGACAGTGCTATTTATTCTGTGTTTCTCACCACTGACTGAGCAGTATCCCAAATAACGAAGCTCTAATGCACTGAAATAGGTTCAACTGAAATTAGTTTTATGACGTCTTTCCCTCCTTTGCTCCCGACATCACATCAGACTCTCATTCCTCACACTAAAGAAATTCAATTAACTGACTTGACATAGAATCACTCATTTTCTTCCTGGGTTACTTGTGGTTCGCATATATCTCTTCCACCTTTATGTACATCTGTCTCTTTGCTATTCTCCACTCTCCAGCCTTTTCTAAACTAATGATTTTACTATTTTATTGATGATGCTTAAGGAGAATCAATGTTTCTCTATTGACTAATTCTCACAGCTCAGCAAAGCTTTGCCCCACTCTTCCACTACACTGGATCCTATGTTGCACATTACTATGATACTTTATGTGCTGGCTTGAAAAGACTTAGGCAAGATTGTAACTTTATAGCTGCTTATGAAACATCCTTGTGTATTGTGTCCCTAAGAGTGCTGTGAATCTGAGAAGCTTGATATGTGCTGGTCAAACAGTCTTACTTCTGCAGAAGAAACATCCATTCCTTTGTAAAAATTGTCACACAGATTTTAGGTTTTACAAAGAAATACTTTAAACTGGTTTACTTAAAAATTATTAACAAATTTAAAAATATAAGTTTAGATTTGACTAAATGAAATACAAAAGTTTTTTTTTCCTGGTTAGAATTATTTTCCTCCTTTCATCCTAACATTTTATTAGTTATTCATCTTAAGCTATTTTGAGAGCCTCTTATTTGAACTTGTATTAAATAGTCCATTCTGGTATCAAAATATGTTTGCAAGAGTAAACTTCTTGAATATCAATTTCTTTGTATCAGCACAGTGTTCTTTATTTTTCACATATCACTATCATCAGCATTAGAAAATCAAAATATTCATCCATTAATAAATGCCTATCATATCAACCCTACTTTTTCCTGCTGCTTTGAATCATTGTTAAATTCAATTTCATTGAGTTGATTTGTTTCTTTCCCTTCCATATAGTTTTGCATAAAATTTTTCTTTGTTGTGTGCCTTATCTTGTTATATATCTTAAATATCTATTCCTGCCCTTGTTTCAGAATATTCAATCTGAAATAAATACTTTTAAATTTTTAATTTTGTTTAACAAGTAAGCTATCAACTACAACAATACCTAGTAGTTTAAACACAAATGATGATTTCTTTCCAATGAATAGGCACACATTTACCCACAATCATTTACTCACAAGACTAATAGGTCACTCAATGATCTGGAAACAAAATTTCTGCTGTATTCTGCCTGTTGTTTTCAGTGTGATACTAGAGGGTTCACAGTTGCAGCATGCCAGAAAGTATTGAAGACAGGTAAACACTGATCTAAACAGACTCTGAGGGGAAAAAAATAAGCCTAGCAACTTAGATGATAGAGGCAGGAAGTAGTCAGTTCTAGGCCACCATCATCTGTATAACAAGAACCTAGTACAAACTATTAAAATCAGAATGGAATGAAGAAAGAGGAAGGAAAGAACAGAAGGGAGGGAGGGAGAGAGGAAAGGAGAGAATGAGGAAGGGAAGAAGGAAGGAGTAAGAGACAGAGAGATCAACAATCTCACAAGTTCATGGATTAAAACTAATTTGCATGTCAGTTTTACATCATGGGAAACTAAAGTCTGCCATCCAGAAATGTGGATACATTTTCAGAGAGAGGTCTATGTCATAGGAAGAGATTGGACTTGTTTTTCATGCACTTGGGACAGTCTTTCACTACATGGGTTTTACTACTGACACTCATCACATGCATCTCTTGCAGGCTTAAACACACAGTGCTTTTCAAATATCAGCAATCATAAGCGACATTTTCCTGTGCCTGGATTGCATTCAGCTCCTCACAACATTCCCTAGCTGGGGTGTCTGAATGCAGATATTCTGAGATGTCGTAAAGCATAAGGACCATATGCTTCAGGCAATGGCTGTGAGGAAACAGCTGCCATGATGTTGGAAGCACTGTTTTGTTCTCAGCGAGACAGAAGGCATATTCACTCCGTGTTACAAGAGTTCAGGAAGGAGGTGGAAGACCTATACTGTCTTTCTTTTGATTCATTCAAGTCATTTCTCACATCCACAGAGGAAAAATAAGTGTTTCTTCTAAGAAGCATCTAACTCTGGAGAAGGTTTTTGTATCCTTGAAAATCAGCACACTACCAGTTTGGACAATTGTATCAATGGAAGGAAAGAGTTCAAATGATGGTCATCACTTAGTTACATATTTTGAGCTAAGTCTATTCTTAGGATATAGGATGTTTGACCATATAAATCTAGATTAAGAAACATGAAGAAAAACTATAATTAAATAAAAAACAGCACGGGCCCCAAAAGATGCAATCTTGAAAGGTTTAAAGGATACATGGAACTGAGCAGAAACCCACTAGGTGACAGTGAGAGTCTATATACAATGCAGGTGACTTTTTAAAGATAAGCCTGAAAATTATAGCAATTCCAAAACAGATGTCTACTAAGAGACAGGGTGCTTTCAAAGATGCTAGAAAAGCCAGTTCAAAACCAATTGTGTGACAGGTATGTTTGCTCCAAAATAGCAAGTGAAATGATGATTATAGATAGAAAAATACCTGGAATAATTTCCCCTGTCATGTTTAATCAATTTGTATAGAAGAATTACCAGGTCCAACACCCAGGTGTAAAGCACTTCTTGCTCTTCCTTGAAATGTTAAATAGCATCATTATTATCTTTCTTCATCTACCCCTCATATAAACTTTTCACATTACAATTAGAATGATATTAAAATATCTGTATCACTACAACTTATAGTGTTGAGAGAAAGCAGGTATATGGATAAAAGACAAACTTGTATTCAAAATGAATATCAATTACCAATGATCTTTTTGTTTTCTAAGTTGGAAAGAGTCAGCTTGTAATGGTGGTTGAATTAGCTATTAAAGTTCAAACCACACAGAAAAGACAATGTCCAAGGACATGCACATTCAAGTGATGTGATTATATAATACTCATCTCTGCTAGGGAACAGGAGTGTCCACAAATGATGCACATGTCATTGACAGTTCCCAGGACTGTATTATCACACATCTTTTATTGTGTTCTGTTGTGAAAGCTGGAAACACATCTTTCCCCTATACAGAACCCTGTAACCTGATAAGATCTTTTCCACCAAAGCCTACTGAAGATTTTCATTTGTAAAGTAGTCCAGAACCAAACACATCCTAAGTACTATGATCTAGTCAATATATTTTTTCATTCATTTGTTGTTTGTTATTTGGAGGTATTCCTTACAGTGTAGACTGGGATGGCCTCAAATTCATGATCCCCTGGTCATAGCCTTCCAAGTGCTGGGATTATAGGTATGCACTACCAATGCAGCCAAGCTTAACTAGTGGTAAAAAAAAAAATTTAAAATACAATAATTTCCCCATACTTTTTGAGGAATGTTTGAGCTGTCCCCTGACAAATGGATACCTAAGAATTTCACTTATATAATAGACTCTAAATTTCTCTTGGATTGATCTAACACCTTTTGAAGTTATGTTTCTTAAAAAGGTGTCCCAACATGCTTAAAACTTCTTGCTTACCCACCTAGTCTCATCTAGTGCATCAATATGTCTTTTACCAGCAACAGATTTTCTAGCTCTCTTGAGACTATGACAAATCTCAGAAGAGTGAAAATAGACCTAGGGCAAGAAATAAATTGTTCCACAAAATGGTGAGCTTCTCCTCATTTTCTTTCTGATGGGAATGAACAAGATTATGTTTTCTAGATCAATAGCCACACAGTACATGAATAGACTGTGTTAGTATGCAGTGAGGGTTTCTTCTTGGTTAAGTCTTCTATAGTTATTGTTGTCTGCCATGGCTCATTCAGGTTTTTATATGAATCAAACTGATAAGTTAAGTAGAGATATGTTAGCAATTACTATTTTGGCATGCTTTATATCGTTTTGGAAAGCTCTAATTTTTACTATCTACCCCATGACAGATAGTCAGTGTTGCTCTGATTCATAAACTTGACATGTAGATCTAAATTATGAGGCTTCAGTTTCACTTTCCACACTATAGTAGTTTTATTCTATGGATTAAATATAAGCGTGGGATTTAAGCACAGTCATTATGGTTTGGATGAATAGCTAGATAAGTAGATAAGTAGATTATAGATATATGCATATAAACAAATGATAAATAGGTAGATAAGTGTTAGGTGTATAGGTAGATAACTGATATATAGTCAGGTGTGTGTATGTGTGTGTGTGTGTGTATGTGTGTGTGTGTGTGTGTGTGTGTGTGTGTGTGTGAGAGAGAGAGAGAGAGAGAGAGAGAGAGAGAGAGAGATTGAGATGGCAGAATACTTAGGTAGATGATAAACAGAAGATACAACCAAATAATGAAATATGGCCAACACTTTAGTTTGCATTGCTTGATATTAGGATAACAAAATATAGTCTAAGAATTTCTTTAATGGGTCAGGCAGTGGTGGCACACACCTTTAATCCCAGCACTTGGGAGGTAGAGACAGGTGGATTTCTGAGTTGGAGGCCAACCTGGTCTACAGAGTGAGTTCCAGGACAGCCAGGGCTACACAGAGAAACCCTGTCTTGAAAAACAAAATGAAACAAAAATTCTTTAATGACTGGCAAATATAGAACTGCACTCAGACATAGGACTGGTGGTACATCAAGCCTTATAAATTTAGATTTAGTATAGGCCACCCTGAAAGGGAAGTGTATTTCACTAGTTGAAGCTCTAAGGAGATAATGTATTCTCAGGATATTTTTCTGATAAGAATTTGATCCCAGTGGTAAGCTCTAAGCCCAAGGACTAGATGGGAACACTGAGAAAATGATTTTGATGTTTAAAGGGACATTTTCCTTGATCCTCTGGATTACCTCTTTTAATGTTTCATTCAAATAATCTGGCAAGATTGTCTGTGTTATTTGTTTCCAGAAAGATGGCAGGCTACTGACCAGGTCTGTAGTTCTTTTGCCTCAGTCCTGTTTTCTACCACTGAAGACTTGTTAAACTGTTCTGTAATTGCTTTTATCTGGCTTGACACCCTGAATGTCCTTTTCAGACCGGATCTTATTTCCATTTGTTGTTGGACATCATTACATCATTCTAGAAGATTCTCTCTTACTGCCATCCATAATAAGTTCACTATGAATGGTTGAGGCAATACCATATTATAAAAATATTTTTCCACTCTAAAAGAATGGAATTTTGTTGGACATGCCAGTCAAACTTTGTAACACACTTTGAGGCCCTTAAGGCTGTTATTCTATTGTATATTCAAACTGTTTGTTTAACCTGCCTTTAAGAGAAAAATGTAACAGTCTCCCCTACTTGCCTTGAATTCTCCATGCCATCAACTTTTACAGCCTAAGATAATGCATAGCTGCAATATTAAGTTACATACATTTCCATGCCACGGACCAGAGTAATTCATGTGTGTCATTTGCTGAAAAAATAAAACAAATACAGAAGTTGAAAGCAACTTTCTAAAATCTACCATCAATATTGAAAGCAGACATTTATAGTTATTGATTAATAAACAATGACCTTTGTTACCTGGGTCAGTTGGGATCAGTTGGAGCCAGTAACTTAATACCTTATAAAACTCTGTTAAACATTTCTGTAACATGTCCCATATCTTCTCTCATGTGGAGCTTTCTATGCTGGTCAGTAAACACAGAGCAAACCCTTGATCAGGGAGAGAGAGATACACACACAGAGGGAGCACACTGGTTGTATGAAGTAGAAAACTGAAATCTGGGTTCACTCCAAGGAGAAGTGCTTTCCTTCTTCTGTTTTTAAAATTTTATTCATTTATGTATTCACTTTCCATCCCAGTATCACCCCCTTCCTTTCAGCCCCCCTCTTGCAGCTCCTCCCACCATTTACCCCTCCATTTCTCCTCTGAGAAGGAGGAGCCCACCCTGGGTATCACACCCCCTCCTTTAATGAAACATTGATGCATTTTCTGTAACTCAAAATTAATCACTAAAGCATATAATCTGTGAAGATTCTGATATTTCTTGTATTAATAATACCATTGTCTGTCTCCCCATTCCCCTTCTTAATTCTTTGATTAATGGATTCCTTTGTTAACAATTTACTAAGTGGAGTTAGAAGTTATGTTTGATTTCTTTTCTCAAAAGAATTTATTAATTTTATAAATATCTCTCTCAGTTTTATTGCAATGATATCAGCAATATGCTAGACATGGGTATAGCATAGACCAAGACACTGTCCTAAATTTTCATTCATTGATTTCAAAATTTACTAGGAAAATAAACATTAGAAGTAGTAGATGTATGCCAAATTCCACTTGTGGTCTGGGACATCAATGACTGGAGAGCTTGAAGACCTGGTAGCTGCTCAGTTCATATGTTTCAACAGATCCAATCTAACAATGAAAGCCTGAAGAGTTCCTGGAGAGCCACTGGTCTTCAGCCAAAACTGCAAATCCAAAGAAGCTGTGTTTCAATGTCAGTAAAGGGTGGCAAATAGGAACAGCAGCATTAGAGTGGAGGAACTCCCCAGATCATCATCAAGGTAGGTAAGCCAAATGCATATTTTTATAATTTGTCTTCCACTTCCTGTCACGCATTAGAACTTTTTCTTCTCCGTATCAACTAAAATGCCAATATCTGTATAGTAACCAAGCATAATATTCTACAGAATGTTAAGGGGGTTAATTAAGGTCCAATAAATGGTACAGTGGAGAAAAGCATTATAGTTAATGTGAACATGGACAAAGCAGGAATGTATGCTGTAATGTTCCAGTGCTTTTAGTCTTCTGTGACTAATCTAGAAACAATGGATTTGAAATAAATGTTCAATGATACTATAAAACTTATAATCAAGTTAACATTTCTGTTTAAATACAACCTGCAGAGAACCACATTCAAGTTTCCAACATTACAGATTACCTACTCCATGAAAGTTTCCTGAATTTTTTTATGAAGAGATTATCTTGTGGGTTGTTATAAACTGTCATTTTTCATTGTGATGAATAAATCAATCTAACATGTGTACATCTACTCCATTCCAGAATTTTCTTCTAAATGATCTCCATAGATGCAGATGAGTATTATATATAAGGCCTATTAGGTTACTAACTCAAGAGTGGCATAGTATTGACTATGGAGATGTTATCAGAGTCTTTGTAATGGTATTTAATAGTAAGTGGCTGCTCACCTTTATAGAGAGAGTAATAGAATGCCCTATGTCTACTCAGATGTTCATGAGCTTTTAGGGATCAGGAGGACTCAAAGCTATAATGAGTATATTCAAAATCTATTCTGGATCTCAGTATATCAACCTTATATTATCAAAGCTGTGTACTTTTCATAAGAGACCTCTTAGGTTGTATGCTATATCTCTTAAATCTTTAAAACCTCACTTAAAAATTTTAATTCAGTCTTTTCTATGATTTACTCAATGAATACTGAATAATTAATCTGGGCCTGTTTGTTAGCATTCTGTATAAACTCCACCCCCACAGATACCTGGCAGCAGTCAGGTATGATCCTCTCCATGTTTACCTGGCAATGGCCAGGTAGGCCTGGCCCTATAAAAGGAGCTGCTTACCCCCTCCTCTCTCTCTTACTCCTACTTCTCTACCTTGCCTCTTGCCCACTTGCTCACCCTCTCTCCCCATTCCCTTCCTCCCTATCTCCATGTGGCCATGGACAGCCCCAACTTCTCTACTTTCTCCTTCTCTCTGCCTTTTTGTGCCTCTGCTACCCTCTTAACTCCCCTCCTTATGCCCTAAATAAACTCTATTCTATACTATACTGGCACTGGCGTGTGTCTGGTCCCTCGGGGGGAAGGGATGCCTCTGCATAGGCCCACCGAGGAACCCCCTTGCCCTACACCTCGCCAGAACATATTCTTATAGCTCTTTGTCTTTTTATGATCACAACACTGTTGTTTTCTTATTTTAAAGTCTTAGGGAAATGTATGATTCAGACATCCCTAAAATCAATATAATTATTATTTCTATAATATGTTAAAGCATAAGAGTTATCACATACTTCAATAGTTTTCTTCAATATTCATCTCAATACAATAGACCAGTGATGAAAACTGAGTTGTTATGATGTTGTAACATTCCAGGTTCATCTATATCTATGCCATGAACCACTAATAGCAATTATTTCTGTTGTCATGTGACTAATGCATGGTCTAATTAGATCTCTACTGTCAGAGTCACCATTTAGTATAATTAGAGTTCTTTTTTTAATTAAAGATAGTTTTATATTTCTCTTTGCAATTTTTACAATGTTTCCATAAGTGTCCTCTCTTCTTTTTTTCAATAATTTATTTTTTATTCACTTTTTTTCTTTAAAGAAAAAACCTAGAGATTGGAATTGATCTGAGGTTAGTTTGCTTAGGATCAAATCCAGGTAGCCTAATATAAACAGTAGAGAAAATATACCAGAGGATGAAAAACAATAGGATAACAGAGCCCCTGAGGAGCCCAAGAAGACAATGCCTTCATGGCCTCACAAGAAAACATGTACAAAATTCTCAGGGTTTTTTTTTCCACTGAAAGATGAAAATCTGCACTAACTTCTTAGTCAAGAATTCATGATTAGGACAAAAAATTTCTCCAAATTGCTGTCTCAAACAGCAACTGAACAAGGCATGGTGGAGTACAAACCTTTACAAGCAAGGTAGCTGAGCAACATGAAGACATGAGCCTGGAAGTAGTAGTGAGATTTAAGGCTTAGAGCAAGTAGGAGGCAGTGGATGCTTCCCTGTTGTTAATTCTACATTCTTTGACATAATTTGGTGACTTTCTGCTGCTAAGCTCAACATAGTTTTCATGAGTTATATGCTGTTTGCCACATATGACCTCTTTGTCTTTGTTCTTATATCCAGCTGATGTTCTCCCTGCTCCTTAAATCAGCCATATCCTATTGCCAACTTTCCAGGCACTATTCTAGCAAAGACACTCATAGACTTATCCATACTTTTCTACACCATTTTATCCATACCTTTACAGTTCTTAAGAGCCATTTGTCCACTTTAGTTTGTTCATTGGTGTCATCCTTGTTTAGCTTATGTTTGGAAGATCATGATGAGACTGGATGAGTACAGCTTCTGATATCACTAGGAGATACCATATCATAGCAAATTCCCATGGAAGAACATACCAATAAGTTGTCCAGTGTCAAATGGTCAACCCTAACACATAAATACACAACAATATACAGATTGAGGTTATATATAGAAATATATATACATCTATATATGCATATGTGCATATAATAATTAATAAAAGAAGAGGCCATGTATTAGAAAGAGGGCATGGAGGCATATATGAGAGGTTTTGGAGGGAGGAAAGAATATTATATTATCATCTCAAAAAACTTTAAAGTATAAAACCAAGTCATTTATCTAGAGATTGCTTCCCTAAAATGTCAGGTAAGGTGAGTTCCTACTGCATTTTCCTTGTATAGCATCTGGCACATCAACTGTCTTAGCAGTTGTCAACTTTATCTTTCTGCACTCAGGAGTAAAATTGGATTTATATCCAGCAGCATAATACTCGGGTCAAATATCCCTGTAATTAAGGAAAGAGTTCCAGAAGCCAGATGTGGAAATGGAAGGAATCCAGCCCTTGTGAAAGAAATATACATTCCAGTGATGAGCTACCAATAAATTCAACTGATCATTACAATTTTTTTAGAGAGACAATGTTAATACTTCTTTAAAATAAGCATTTTTTCACACTTATTCTTCAGTTAGCTCAATATGTGGTCACTAAGTGCTTGTCTAAAAGGGCCTGTGTTCTTTAAGGAAACTTACTAAGTCTGTTGTTTAAAAGGCTTTATCAAACAATTTGGATGTGAAAGTACTAAGTGGCATTAGAACATATATGCAATAACTCAACATAATTTTGGTGCCTATGTTTTCTGAGTTTCTTCTTTAAACAAAGAATTATGAGAATATTTAAGAGCCAATAACAGACTAAGATATGGCATGCAGTGTTGGGATTCATAGGCATTGATAGTTTGTACATTGAAAGCATTGATAGACTATACACTGAAATTGATAGACTGTATATTGAAAGCATCCATGGATTGTAAACTGAAATCAGCAATAGACTGTACATTGAAAGCATTGATAGACGATACACTTAAATCATTGGTAGACTGTACCCCAAAAGCATCGATAGACTGCACACCGAAAGCATCAATAGACTATACACTTAAAGCATTGATAGACTATACACTGAAAGCCTAAGGCAGTTATGATGATTAATATAAACAGAATTGTATTTAAAACCATATAGAAAGGGGTATAGATGAGATTCTGGTTAGACCATTGCTCTCAGAAACTTGTACCTCACTAGTTGCCCTGTCAAAGCAAATCTTTTGCCACAAATATATAGAATCCAAAAAAATAATTATATAAAAAGAACTATGGTTTGTGGATTGTATTTTGGGTATTCTGAGCTTCTGAGCTAATATACACTTATCAGAGAGTGCATACCATGTGTGTTCTTTTGTGACTGGGTTACCTCACTCAGGATGAAGGGTTTGCAACCCCTTAGGACAAACAACAATATGAACTAACTAGTACCCTCAGAGCTCCCAGAGACTAAACCACCAACCAAAGAGTACACATGGTGGGACTAATGGCTCCAGCAGCATATGTATAGCAGACGATGGCCTAATCTGTCATCAATGGAAGGAGATGCCCTTGATCCTGTGAAGGGTCTATGCCCCAGTATAGGGGAATGCCGGGGCCAGGAAGCAGGATAGGTGGGTTGTTGAGCAGGGGGAAGTGGGAGGAACAGGGTTTTTTAAATTTTATTTTATTTCTTTTCTTTCTCTTTTTTTCAGAGGGGAAACTGGGAATGGATATATCATATGACATGTAAATAAAGAAAACATCTAAGGAAAAAAAAGAAACAAAAAGATCTATGGGAGGAGAAGTGCCTGTCATACACACCTGATTCTTGAATTTGATCACTAGAACTGACAGTGAAAGTACAGACTCTGAACACCACACATGAGCCTTAGTACATCTATTCACATGCATTCATACACACACACACAAACATACATGTACATACCCAGGTGCGCACACACGCACACAGGTATGCATTTACATATATACACACAAATTAAATTAAAATTGTTTTTGTTTGTTTGGAAGCTTTCAGGTTTTTTGAAATAGGGTTTCTTCTGGGTGCCCCTTGTTGTCTTGGAACTTGCTCTGTAGACCAGTCTGGTCTTTAATTCAAAAAACCACCTGCCTCTGCCTCCAGAGTGCTGGGATTAGGGCATGTGCCACCGCCACCACCTAGCTAGATTAAAATTTTAAAAGAATGGAATAAGCAGTTAGTAATTTGTTTAATAGCCATTCAGCTAAACTACTAAATGAAGGAAAAGAGATTTCTGTATTTAAATGTCAGCTTTGCTAGCTTTCCATGTATTCTCATATGATAACATGTATTCTCATATGAATACCTGGCTGAGGCTAACTATTCCAGAGTTTGTTGAGGTTCTTCCTAGACATTCCTGTTGCCTTCTGACTCAGAGGCTCTCACCACACAGCATAGCTTCCATGTAAAATTAAAATAATCATACATAACTTTGGATGGACATTAGCAGCCACCAGCTTTGTATCTATTAAGGTATCTTTTGTATGTCTGTCTTCATTATTATATTTTATCATGGTACATTGACAGAAGGAGAGAATATATGCTTTGGCAAAAGAGAACATTAAAGAGAGGATTAAAGTCAAAAAACTTATTTGCCCAATTATCTCTCTCAACTATCAACTTTTATTTCCCACTAGGTGGTAGAATGAACCTTGTATGGAATACCTTTATTTTTAGGTAGCAGACATTCTATTTGTACCTTAAGTACCTTCAGTACACTTTCATGCTAAGTTACACTAGCAGTATTTCTGATGCCAATATCTGCCTGAGTGTCTTTGGATGTGTGTCTGTGAAGTAGAGAAGCTGATTCTCATGAACATAAATATTTTAGAAAATCCAATCTTATATTTTATACATAGAAAGCAAGTACATGGGTAATATAGAAGAAAGTGAAATAGCTATTGATTTTTTCCCTGGGAAGAAATATATCTATGAAGATAATTGAGGCAAGTAGTTTAGAATGGACCTAGAAGCATCTCTTAGGATAGACTATCAACCATTTCTATTATACACTTCTTTATTTCTAATTGTGGATGTATCTTAGTTCATTCAACTTGCTATGACAACATACTATAAGAGGATAGCATTTAAGAGACAGAAATGCATATCTCATAGTCTGGTATGTCCAAAATCATAGTACTGATGAATCCAGTGCCTGGATATGGCTACAATCATTTAGAGGTATCACTTTGGTCTGTCTTCACAAGGTGGAATGGGAAAGGGCAACTATATGGGCCATTTTTATGACAGTTTTGGTTTTATAATCTAATTACCTTTTTGTGTGTTTGTTTTTCAGACTATGTATGTTTTAATTACAAGATGGCTCAGTTACCTTTCCTCCCTCCAAATACTCCCATTGTACCTTTATTCTCTCCTTCAAATTCATGAACACTTTTTTGATAAACTGCATGCATACATGAATTTGTATATGTATGTATGTTCCAAAATAAAAACTATACAATGCTACTTGTATGTATATATGTTTCCATAGCTGACCATTTGGCACTGGAGAGCAAGTTGGTGTGCTCTTCCCTGGGGAAGGTCACATCTCCTACTCTTAGCTTTAACTAGTTGCCCATGGGTCTTTGTATGGAGTTGAGGTGAAATGGATTTTTCCAAATGTAGTTTTGTGTGTTTGTTGATGTCCTTGATTGGGTCACATTTTAGTGGTCATGTTGATGAGACTTTATGGGTATAACTTCTGATGATACTAGGAGACATAATCCTCCAGCCAGGGCTGTCTAAAAAGCTCCCAAAACACTGTGTCTATTGTTGTTCCCCCTAGTGACCTCTCAGGGGTAAAAGTAAGTCCCTGCTGCTGAAGACACAATGAACTTCAGACAAAGAATCTAGGGGGTCCTAACTTGGAACTGATCTAATCACTTTTTAAAAGCCTCATTTCTTGACATAATGACAATCACAGTAAATGTCAATTTACAGATTGAGAAAAGTCAGATAAACAAATATCCAGACCATAGCAAAATATTTTACATTGGAGAACATGAATCATATCCAAAGTAGTGCTCATATAAGATCAATGCTGCGTCTTCATTCTGCTATATATATCCTGAATGCAGCATACAGAAAGTCTGCCACAGTGTTCATTTTGAGTACAAGAAATAGATTCTTATGTGACCTTACCACTGCCTAGCTCAGAGGTTTTGGGGAGGTAGTGACTGTGGGTGAAATGGCCCATTCCCACAGATCTGTCCTTGCAGAACTTTCTCTGGATACTTTATTTTAGCAGTTTATTTATAATTGTATTTTTGTCAAGTATCTCATAATCAAGTCATCCAGAACTTAAAGTATGAATAGAATCCAGTGGTATGTCAGCATATAACAGACAAGAGTTTAAAAAAACAATACAGTAAGAAACCAAGAAGTTTAGATGAAGACAGAGAAAATAAATGGGCAGTGTACCCTCAAGCTAACTAAAGGCAATATCCAAGAGAAACTAAAAGACATGAGACAGGACTCTCTTATCCTCCATCAAGAATGACTGTTGCCGGGTGGTGGTGGTGCACACCTTTAATCCCAGCACTTGGGAGGCAGAGGCAGGAGGATTTCTGAGTTCAAGGCCAGCCTGGTCTCTAGAGTGAGTTCCAGGACAGCCAGAGGTACACAGAGAAACCCTGTCTCAAAAAAAAAAAATATGACTATTGACATATTGATCTGGAACTTCTGACCTACAGAAGTTTGGGAGAATAAATTTTGAAGTTTATAATTCCAAATGTGTATATTTTTCATAAAGAACCTTATAAAACAAATGAAATTAGATAGAGTTTCTCTTTAGGCAAAATAGAGTGAAGTAAATATAGAGGAATCATACTATTAACTATCTTGAGCAAAACCTATAATGTATATAATTCTTTGTATAAAACTACAAATATCTTAAGTGAAATTTTCTAATATTGGCCAACAAGATTCCCTCCAAGATCCAAAGATCATCTAACAAATACCTGAAGTACTTGGTTAGGTTTCAAATATCAGCCATGAGAAGCCAGCCCTCTTTTGAGTTTGTTGCTCATGATTGTCAACAAGACTTCCAAATACACAGACTATTGCAGTTATCCTTGGATGCCCCTCAGAGATAGAATATAAATCCCTATTGCTGAAAACTAATATACTTCAAACATGGAGCTCAGAAACCCCTGGTCTGAAAACCTCTTCCCTAAAGACTACTTTCATGGTACCAGAGGGCATCATGCAAGCTTCCAAAGAAGTAAGCAATCACAAGTCTATTAAACTAACATAATCCATAATTACATTCTAAATAATTTTTCTTTTTTCTAGAGGTAAGTGAATTCCTCATCCCTCATGAAGGAAACTTCTTTGCACTTCATGGAGACCAATACAGAAAACCACAACCAAACAAAATGTAGAGTTATAAAACTTAATTCCAATGGATATATCTACAAAACACTCCCATGCCTAAAGCCCATATAACACTGTAGAAGAGTTTAACAGCCATAGGGTCATGGGATTTGCAATGAGATTGGGTCTCTTAGTAATTTCAGAAGTCACACCAACATGACCTCCTAAATATGAGCTGAACAAGGGAAAAAATAGATACACAAAGCTAACAGAAGAAAGTCCATGAAACTTCAATCTTACACAATGAATTGCAAGTAACCAAGGAATGATGAAAATGGGATAGTCTTCTCCAGACAGACACATACTAAATTGAATAGCTAGTACCAAGTAGCCAACCATTAAAAAGTATATGAGTAATGCTACTCAGGACATATTTACTGAGCAGAACATATTTAGATATATTTATGTATATACATATGCATGTATGTATGTAACAACAATTAATAAAAAAAAAAGAGGCCACAGATTTGAAAATGACCAAAGAATATATATAAAGGTTTGGAGGGCAGAAGAGGAAAAGAAAATGATGTATTTTTAATCTCAAAAATAAAAGAAAAATCAGAAAAAAATATTAATGTTCAAATGTATTATCCTTAAAGTGTCTCTCAATTTTGATGCTGTGATAAGCATTAGATAACCTATGGAGTCATTGGCAAAGAAATCTATGTAATGAAGTGAAATTATAAAGGAATTGGAGACCTTTATTTTCAACCTCTACCTCATCTGCATTATCTTACCCCTTGAGGTGTAAGCAAAGTATAGCTTTCAACTAAAGCAAGTTGAAGTTGCAAAAGAGCAGACATCAGTTTTAATCACACAGGATGCACAACTGTAACAAGGTATTTAAACAAACATTATTTCTATGCTGAGAATGTTTATTGAAAGATTTCCCACTTAACAGTTTGTTATTACAGTGCAAATAAATCTAACCTATTTCCTCTTTGGGTTTTCTGTCAACTGAAATTCATTTAATAGTTAAAATGGCATTTATTGAACATCTCACTGTGAACAGATCACTTTACTGGAGCACACTGAGTGATGTGTTGGAGATACAGAAAAATTCAAAGACCATTGGCTTTTAAGATTTAAGAGTTTAATAGAGAAAACAGTCAATAAAGCCAATATTTTATAAATTTTAATGAATGATAAATTAGTTATGAAATATTCACAGGGAAATGTAAAAAACAGGGATATGAAAGTACCTTTGTTGGGTCAACCTATAAAAAATCTCAAAGATAACCAATTGTAATCAGAAATAATGAAGACAAAGAAACATGAATAAGAGTTTTAATCAATAATTACATAAAATGATAAAATAGTATGACATAATGCTATAATGAGGAATGGACTGGGGAAGTGAACAAAGTTTATCATCAAAGAATGCTCTCTTAGTTCTTTCCAGCTTTCTCCTTCAACAGAGGAATGGATACAGAAAATGTGGTACATTTAAACAATGGAGTACTACTCATGACTTCATGAAATTCTTAGGCAAATACTAGAAAATGTAATCTTGAGTGAGGTAACCCCATCTCAAAAGAACACACATGGTATGCACTCACTGATAAGTAGATATTAGCCCAAAAGCTCAGAATACCTAAAATACAGTTCACAGACTTCATGAAATTCAAGAAGGAAGGTCAAAGTGTGAATACTTGGGTCCTTCTGAGAAGGGGGAGCAAAATACCCACAGGAGGAAATACAAAGACAAAGTGTGGAGCAGAGACTGAAGGAAAGGCCATACAGAGACTGCCCCAATAAGGGATCCATCCCATATACAGTTACCAAACCCAGACACTATTGTGGATGCCAAGAAGTGCTTGCTGACAGGAGCCTGATATAGCTGTCTCCTGAGAGGCTCTGCCAGAGCTTAACAAATAACAGAGGTTTATGGGGGCACCCAACCATTGGACCGAGCACCGGGTCCCCAATAGATAAAGGACCAAAAGAGCTGAAGGAATTTGCAACCCCATAGGAAGAGCAACAATATCAAATAAACAACCCCCTCCACACCCAGAGCTCCCAGAGACTAATCCATCAACCAAAGAGCACACATGGAGGGACCAAGGGCTCCAGCCTCATATGTAGCAGAGGATGGCCTTGTCAAACATCAGTGGGAGGAGAGGCCCTTAGTCCTGGTTGATGGCTCAGTTTCTGGGAGCTCCCTGGGGACTGGAATGTAAATAAATAAAATAATTAATCAATAAATAACTTTTAAAAAAAGAAAAAAAAGACTTACTGCCTCTAGCCTGTAACTGACAACAGCAAAGAGGATATCTCCTGCAAAGTGTGCTCCATCTAGGAAAGAGGAAAATATAAGAATTTAACTAAAATCTACTTCATATGTGAGTCTTGGTCTCTTTCCACTAATTCATGAAGGTATCTTTTATGACTGTATCAAGCATTTTATTGTTAAAAGCAGACCTCTTACAAAGTTTCAATAAAAACTTTTACTTAAATTATTTTTCTGCTCTAAATTTAGATATACCTATATGTATATAGTATGAATAATATGTAACTATTTATATGTACCATACACAAATACATGACTATACCAACATGTAATAATAATTCATAATATATTGTCAATATTAATTATGTGATATAAATTACAGTGTATATCATTGTATAATGTATATTTATATATAATTTAATATTTTATATAGCCATATAATAAGTGAGATGCAAAATACTGAGAACACAAAATAATCTTAAACTGGGCTTTAAATTAATAGGCATTTTGACTCACTGATATTTACATCCAGTGACAAAATTTTTCACTAAAAGCTGGATCCACAAATTAAAACCAATGAAGAAAATCAAAAGACAGGGATATGAGTAAGTATTGATAGCCATAGTGAAAATTTTTTCTATGCTTCCTTGGTAGTTCTCATCCTTGTGACTTCTATTGCTCTTTGTACCACACTTTGTACCCCTAACATATTTATTTCACACTTTGAATATAATTGCTTATGACATATCAAAGAATGGGATAGAATCTATCCAGATAGAAAAATGGGATTCGAGGCTTTGTCTAATAAAACCTGTGTCTCAAAAAATTAGGACAACCAGGCATCCATTTGTGTCATAATGAACCATCTCTTTGTCTAAACTAGGCAATTAGATAGATCATATTTGACTTCACCGAGGAGTGAGATATAGGAAATGATATTCTCATGCTTCATGGCTAGTTTAATTTGATCTTATGGAAAATAAGTCAATGAGGCACTACATTATTCAACTCCTTTCTTTAGGGTGAAATCTCCTTTTATTATCTAAAATATAGCATACTGTATGAAGCACACAATTTCTCTTGGTAATGGACCTAATTATGTCATTAATTATAGTGACTATGTTTGAATTTGGTAAGTTTTAAGAATTCTAGGCAAAAAAAATCTGTCTTTCACATGAAAATGAAACAAGTTATGAAACACCAGAGTAAAATTACTTTTTTTCATGACTTGCAACCACCTGCTGATTAAACCATTAAGCCAACTGAGTAAATGCATCAAACAAGTATATTAAAGTTGATAATTTTCCTTTACTTTTAAAATACTTACATCTGGTTTGCTAGTCAAATGATAGTATTGAATTGAAATTGAAAAGATAATGTTAGCCATAGCCAAATTTAGTTAAACTGAAAAACCAGTATATTTGCATATTCTCCCAAGGAGCCATCTGTCATTTAATTCAAGCACAGATCACACAGCCTTATAAACACTATGAAAAAATGAAAATATTAGAAGGCCAGGGCCAGGAAGCAGGAGAGGGTGGGTTGGTGAGAGGGGGGAGAAGGTAGTAATAGGGGTTTTTTAAGAGGGGAAACCGGGAAAGAGGATATGATTTGAAATGTAAATAAAGAAAATATCTAATAATAAAAAATGAAAACACTAATCAGAACTTTAACAAGCTTGAAAAATTAGTGTAATCAATACTCACATTATGGTTTGTTTCTGTTCAATCCACAATACACACATTTATTAATTTATTCAATGAAGATTTATTCAATTAATTATGTTAGAGACACACTGCTGAGTATTAAGAAAACAACATTAAACAGGAAGCACATGTTCTATATCCTCCTGGAGACTAAATTCACAAACCTGCTGGTGATCAAAGAGTTTTCACAGCAGTAGAACTAATTTGCTGAATTCACCAATTTACTGAGTCTCCAAAGTACACATAAATTTATTTCACATTCAGCAAATTGAATGCCCTATTAAGGCTATTAAAGCTTTGTTCTACAGTCTAGTATCAATCCTATTAAAACTACTTAAAGATGAACATTTTGATGTCATTACATTTTGCTGATTTGTTGTGTTTTGTCATTGTCAACCTAGTCATTCAGTGAACTGGTTTTGGGATACTGAGCATCAATCACTGCCTTTACTTAAAGCTGTTTCTACCAGCCCTTACTGATGTTGAACCTGTAGGACCAACATAACAAGGCATCTCAGGAAATCTCACCACAACACTGTATTCAACTGTTGTGAGAAGACCTTGGAACACTCTGTAGATGATACTGAATTTAACTTTATTTTCATTTCATGTGTACCGGTGTACTTAGACGCAAAATCCAGTTCTCCTAACAAATACCTCTGCCATGCTTCTCTTGGTTGCCCACCAGGACCTGCACTTTTTTCTTTATATTCTGTTAATTTTTTTTATGGATTCATCATGCTGATAATTTTTAAGAAAAGGTTACAGGAAGAAGGCAGACAATTCTCTAAGGAACCTCATGTTCAACTCAGATAATAGAGAACATCCAAGCTGAAATCAGAAACCACTGGGTGCCAAGGCTCCTGTGGATCCCTAGCAAGAGCCACTTTGTGAAAGATCAGCTCATTCTAGCAAACCAGATATAGTTTACAAAACAGTAGTGCTCACTGACTCTGCACAAAATTTTGAGGATATTTATCATACAACATATCAGGCTTGAGGGTTTCATTTGTTCAGGAAATATTTTAGACACATAAATCAAGCTGGTATGGACCCAGAATTTTCACCCCTACTGACTAGTTTTCATAGTACTAAAAGGTATTATGCATGCTACTAGAGGAGAAAAGTAATTTGTCATATGGCAGCTATGCCCCATGTGAATCACAATAACAACCCAGGAAGGCATGCACACTGGTGCAATAGTAGCACACCCATTATGAGAGTTACCAACCATTTTCTGATTGGATTTAAGTTCTGCTCCAAAAAATGAGATTCATACCTTGCACCATTATTGCACTAAAAACCTATGGCTACTCAGGTCATAAGATCTAGGGAGAACCTACTACTATTATGCTGCTAAATGGACATAGTACTAAACAAATACTAATGAGTTATTATACCAATATATCAGTGTATTTCTCTGAGATATATCAACTGAGAAGCTTCTATTTATACTAGATGGCAATTAACGTGCAGTGGCTCACAACTGACAAAGTACAGAGAATAAAAGACTGAATAATGATTAGCAATAAAGGGAACATATACACTGCATACTCCCTGTTGTGTTTTATAAGAGAAGGGGGGGAGAGAAATATGTTTGGTGGATATGTAGTCAGGTGTGGGTTGAAAAGGATGCATCTGGGGGCTGCAGGCCCATGTTGAGGTATCCCTTTCCCCTGAGGGACCAATATAGAATAGTTTATTGATGGCATGGGGAGGGGGAGTTGAGAGAGTAGTAGAGACAGAGAAAAGCACGCACACACACACACACACAGAGAGAGAGAGAGAGAGAGAGAGAGAGACAGAGACAGAGACAGAGACAGAGACAGAGAGAGACAGAGAGAGAGAGAGACAGAGAGAGAGAGAGAGAGACAGAGAGGAAAGGAGTAGAGGCTGGCCATGAGTGGAGAGGGAGGGGGGAGGGGAATGGAGGAAGAGGAGAAGCATGAGGGAGAGGACAAAGCTAGAGCAAGAAGGCAGGAGTGAGCAAGCAGCCCCTTTAATATTAAGTCAGGCACACCTGGCTGTTGCCAAGTAACTTTGCAGCAGGGCCTAGACAAAAATGCTAACACTCCCCAAAACCTCAAGAAGCTTTGTGGGAGGGGCCTAGAAAAAGTGTAAGAGATAGCAGTGGTTGATTAATACAATGAACAAAGTTACTTTCTGAACAAAGTAGGGAAGCTTCACCTTTGAACTCACACTAGTAACAGCAGCATGAACAAAACTTGTGCACGTCTAAGCCAGACCAAGTCCCACCATAGAGAGGGACACAAAATTCCACCCTAAGCCATGGAGCTATTGAGCAATTGTTAGCTGCTGGGAGAAAAAAAGATAGTTTTTCTCTAAAAGGATAGACCTAGTAAATAAACCACTTTTTGTGGAAGACCATATATCTAAGAATATTTGGGGAACATAAATTGACCTCTCTCCTCCTCCTCCTCCTCTCTCCCCCCTTCTCTCTCTCTCTCTCTCTCTCTCTCTCTTTCTCTCTCTCTCTCTCTCTCTCTCTCTCTCTCTCACACACACACACACACACACACACACACACACGCAAGCACAATCACAGTAACAGTAACTCAAGGAGGAGTGGAGAAGTAGGTAAACATGAGAATATAATCTAAATAAATTGTATGAAACCATCCAAAATAATTTTAAATAAAAATAACTAGATAATATGGTAGATTTAGTTTTTTCAAATATTTGGATGATTCTCCATAGTGATTTCCAGAATGGTTCCACCAGTTTGTAAGCCCACAGTGATTCGGGTTTCCTCCTTCTCTACAATATCATAATAAATTTATTATTAGTTGTTTTATTGATCTTGGCCATTTTGACTAGGGTGAGGTAAAATCTCAAAGTTGTATTAATTTGATTTTCCCTAGTTGCTAAGAATGGTGAATATCTTTTGAGGTATTTCATAGCCATTTTTATTTCTTCTACTGAAAATTCTTTGTTTAGAGCCATAGCCCCCCTTTTTTAATTGAGTCATTTGTTTCCTTGACCTTTCTTAAGTTCTTTGTATTCTCTGGATATTAATCACACACACACACACACACACACACACACACACACACACACACATATGTATGTATATGTAACACTTAACATATGTATATAAGTTGTGGGGACCAACAATGTTCTCCACAAGAACTATATACTAGCCAAAGTCCCAGGACCAGACACGAGAAACTATTTAATTTTTTTCTTTCTTTTTTTCCAATAATTCATTTTTTAAATTCAGTTTACACCCTGATCACAGCCCTCTTTCCCACTCCCTCCTCCCCGCAAAGTCCCCCCCTTACAATTTCCTCCTTGGAGCTGTCTCTATCTCTGTTGCCTGCCTTTGAATCCTCTTTCCTAAACCTGGATTACATGGTTGGGCCTCAAAGGAAGAGGATTACTTAGCTTTTCTGGGACTAGATGCCCCAGATTGAGGTGCTACCCAAAGGGCTCCCCTTTTGAATTTTTGAACGGTTAGTCACAGTAATCCTAGTAATCTTAGTGACACCCAAAACAGATGGTTGATGTAAGCCTTGGCTGCCTTGTAGAGTTTGAAAGTAATGTTTGGAGGTAATATGGTACCAAAAACACCAAAGACTCACAATATGGGACTTGGATAATTCAAGCTGCATCTAGCCTTAAAGCCAGTTACCTGCAGCCTAGTACTTTCTGTAGCACCAGAAAATGTACTATGCAAGCTTCCAGGATAGGGAAACAATGAATACTGTTATGCAGCTGCAACACCTTTGAACCACAGCAATGATCAGCATGAGAAAATATACATAAAGTTGCAATAATTAGCACTCACATAGTGGTGGTAACTAACAACTGTCATATTGAAACTAACTCACCAAGAGAGAAATCATATCTGCTTCTAGATGTCTGTCTAGTCAGCTTCCCAGGATGAATGAGGTCATGAACCTTAGAAAAAAAATCTGTTATGTCCACTTTACTAGACTAGTATCATTTCTTACTATGTCAAATTCTCATCCTTATAAGTCTAGCTATCATCTCTCATGAATAAAAGTTTCCCTTACAGCATATAGAAACCATCACAGAAAATCACAACTGGGTACAATGCAGGAATCAAAAAGAGAAGCCCTAGTGGATGCATCTACATCACAGATTCTGCATTATTTGCTCAGTGAACATCATGGAAGGGGAGGTGGAAAGATTAAGATCCAAGAAGGCTTCTTTCAAACAGTTTCTCATAGAAATAGTTTCAGTGTGACATTTCAAAGAACAGTATACTGAAACTCAGCTTTACAACATACATATAATTACTAATTCAAGGGTGATGTGGGAAAACACACAGAGGTAAAGTAGCACACTTTCCAGCAATCATGCCAAGGCAAGTTTTTTTCTTTGCCATATTAATACAATGTGCTTTCACTTCCTGTCAAGCATTATCATCCTCCATCTAATATAATAACCACAAGAAACACATAAGGCAGATCCAAATATTATCCTCATCTTACAGAAGAGGAAGCAGCTGACAGTGGTGTGGTTATTGCATCAACTTAAATCAGAAAACCACAAACTCTGACTTTCTTTTTCCAAAATTAGTTATAGCAAGAAGGATCTGAATATTAATTATACATGATTCTCTTAACTTAATGGCAAGGGGTTCGAACTTAAAACAATCATAGTGATTAAATGTCAGTCAAAAAGGGTATGAATTAAGCAAGCTCACCTGGAAAAAAGTCCATGATATCTATCCATAACCTAAGGAAGGGAAAAATAAGATAACTACTTTTCTCATTGCTTTGACAAAATACACAAGAAATGTAAAATAAGAAAGAGGTTTTCTTGGCTCCTAGTTTGATGATATATTGCACCATAGCACAGGAAAGTGAGGTAACTGGTCATACTATATCTAGGGTAAAAAAACATACATATGAATGTTAGTGTTCAAGTTGCTTTCTTCCTTTTATTCAGTCCTGACTATAGCCTATGTAATATTATATCCAGCCTCAGTTAACTCAATGTAGAAACTCCTTCACAATATGCCCAGTCTTATCTTCTAAGTTATTCTAGATGCTATCAAGTTAATATCAATATAAACTATCTCAAATATTAGAAAGAAAGTGGTATAGAATGATTCCTGGGCCATTCTTTATATACTGTGTTAAGGGGTTAAAAAATAAGTATCAAAAAAGTAATTTAGATAGTGATAATGGCACAGGTGACATAAGTTATGAATGTTTTAAGAATAAGTTCTATATAGTTATCCTGTGGAGGGCCTATTTGGATTAACAAGTTCAGAAGACTGGAAAAAAATATATACATCATCACCATGGAGCTGATATTTAAGCTAAAATTAGATTCACTGTCAAGAAGTTTAGTCCAAATTCTTTTGCTACAGCTGGATACCACAGAAAGAGCAATTTATGGAGAATAAAGGCTCTTTCGGCTCATCATTCTAAAGGCTGGGAGGTTCAACATTGAAATGGCTGCAGCTGGTGAGGTCCTTGCTGGTGGAGTCTTTGCAGACTCAAGGCAACACAGCTAATCACACAATAAGACAAATATCCTAGCTCAGATTTTCTTACAAATCCACAGCTTCACTCATGGGACTTCATATAACATTAATCACCTCCCTAAGGTCCCTTTTCCCATATGAGAATATTATTAAGTTTTTATCAATCTTCTTATAGGAAGGAAAACCAACATGAGTTTTAGTGAGTACATTTAAAGCATATATAGGCACTCTGAAAGATCATTGGGTGGTATCAAATACATTCCAGGACATTAGAAGATATGCCACTACTGGGATAACAACTCTGTAGAACTATACATATTTCATGAATAAAAGAAATGTACCTGCCTTGGTAGGCAGCTTGATATCATTCCCAACTAAACAGACCCAACAAGAATAATTATAATATTCTTCTATTCAAAGCAAAGGGTGAGTGTTATTATGTTAAAATAAAGCTTTGGTATAGCTATGAATTAGCAATAAGTCTGGTGTGAACACACACAAAAAAAATCTGATGGAGCTGTCTGGATGATCTGCCCATATTCATCTTGGTAGCCAGGATGAACAAGAAAAGGAAGAGAGAAATTTTGTGATTTGAGGATGGAGCTCAGTTAGCAGAGTGGTTGCCTAGCATGCATGAAACCCTGAGTTTGACTGATCCAAACACCTTTAAATCCAGGTACCCATGACTATAATCCCAAGACTTCAGAGTTGGAGGTAGGAGGATGAGATATTCAGGGTCATCTTAGCTACATAATGAGTTTGAAAAGAGTCTGGGCTGCAAGAGAGACCCTGGAGTGGGGGGAGTAGAGGAGATAGAGACACAGATATAGAGTGGGGCACAGGGAGAGACAGACAGACCAACAAACAGACAGAGACAGAGATACTAAGTTGATACCTTTTACAAAATGTCACATTATTGTTTAGCCTTCCCTGAATTATTAAAATATATACCTTACTAAGAGATAAATACTATCAATCTTGTCTTGTTCTAAAGATATAGCATTTGTGTTCTGAATCTCATACATTAAAACATCATTCATAAAAAATCTCAAACACATCATAATAAAGTCTGTTAAATTAGGGAAATCTCTGTTCAAATGAGAACAGCAGTTACTGCCCATTTTATTTAAGAAGTTAGCATTTTTTTCCCTACAGAGTTCAAACATTTGGAAAACAAAACCAGCATGCTGCCCATAACAAATAGGATCCTCCTGGTGCCTTGTATATTAAGAACTTAGATTAGTGCCATATTTGGGATCCTTAATTCAAAGCATGTCTAAACGCTTTGAGGCTCTCAGACAGATTTCCATGATTATGTGGAGAACTGCAAATAAAAGATAAAAATGTGAAGTAAATAAAAATGCCTCTGTGTGTAAAGAAGCATGTGCAACAAGAGCCTTAGGAACAAATCAATGAAAACACAGGGACTGATGGCAAAAATCAGTGCCTAATACAAAAAGGCAAAAGTAAGAAAGTAGGAAACAATTCCCACTGTTGTTAACTCCAACACCCATTTGAGTTTTTTGGTATTGAAGTCATATGAAATTAGCTTAACTAAAATAATTATTATTATTATTATTATCCAAGATGTCCAACTATCTTGTCAGTGTTTTTCCTAAGTTAATTTTTGTATGCCATCATTGTATTATATTTTAAATAATTGGAGGTTGGACAGATAGTTCAGGGGATAAAGTGTTTAATGTACAATTGTGAGGATCTTTATGCAAATGGACAGAATTCATGTAAGAATACCATAGTAGTATGTGTCTGTGACTCTAGGGCTCCTAAAGTGAAATGGGATATTGAAAGAGAAGCCATACAAGCTCATGAATGAGTTAACCTAGAGAACACAGTGGCAGACAACAAAATAAGAGACCTCAAAAAATTGGAAAATGTCCAACATCTGAGGTTGTCCTCTGACCTCTGTATACCACAGTGAACACACATGCACACACACACATTTACACACATATATGCATATTTATCATATATACACAATAAAAAATGAGAAGTGACATTTTTGATAACCCCAATCTATTTCCTGCTTCATTTTTCAAAGCTATTTTATATATGTAAATTTTAAAAAATAAATAAATAAAAATATATAATGTGAATCCAAATAAGGGTAATGGTGAGCCCAGTGTACATATTGGGCACTTTATAATTCAGTAACATGAGAAAACATGTTCAGAGGGCTAGAGACGTGACTCAGAAGTTAAGAACATCTTGTTCTTGAATAGAATCAGAGTTCAGATGCCCACGCCTATAGGAGGCACTCAAACTACTTGTAACCCCAGCTCCAAGAGATCGGATACCCTCTTCTGACCTCTGCTTTATACATGCTCACATACCTATGCACAGACTTAGACACAGATACACACACATAAATGAAAATAAAGTTTTAAAAATAAAGAAAATATCTTCAAACTACTGATACTTTGATTGATAGACAAATTTGGGGGTCGAAAATAGGTTCTACCATCTGCTCTTTCATTCCCTTAACTAGACTGTTTTCACTATATGGTATAACTAGAATAGGGATTATTTTCATACTAAAAATTTAAGGGAGCATAATTCACATTTATAGGTTGGGCCTTTTTGTCTTTGTTCTGTTGTGTGGTTCTCTAAAGGCATACATCCCTAAAGCTGACACTTCTGCAAAATTCTAAAAGTTGACAATCTCTCTCTTTGAACAAACAAGATTTCTTCATACTTTCTGATATTTGGTTTATTTATCTTGTGTTTTCTGAATTATTTAACACAAAGTTTTTCGATGCCACAACTCACTGACAAATGACAGGTAAATATGGAGGAAATCTAAATAACTTTTCTGATTACAAAAAATATAGGCTGACATTGATTCAATATGTTTCTTTAATTCCAGTTGTTGGGTTTTAAGACAGCTTTTAAATAACAAATATACTTATTTGTTATTATTAATGTTGAGTTCTTCAAGGGGCTGTGGATGCCACAGCCACTTGGATCTAATCTGCAGATGCAGATCAACACCTTAGCAGACTCTGAGAGACCAAGTCTTTGAAATTCTGATTCCATTTTAGAGAACCTGACCTAAGTTTGAACTCAAATAAACTAACAGGCTGGTAGCTAGCATTAGTTTCCAAGTTAACCCCCAACAAAACCCAGCCTAGCTCCAGTCTCTAAGCTCACCCCCAACAATACCTCCGTCTCTCCATGTTACACCACCACCAAGACCTGCTTCTCCAGGTTACACCCAAACAAGACCAGTGTCTCCAAGTTATTACCCCAACAGTTCTGCACCCCCAGGTTATATTAGGCCCACCCCCTGCCTAATGACCACAAATGCAGAGGGAAATAGAAATCAATTTTACAGTTTGACTCCCAGCACCAGGCAATTATGTTAGAAGCTATAGTAGCTTTCCAATTAGATGTTTGCACAATTACCCTCTGCTTGCTCCTTTCTATAAAGCTTTGCCCAGATAGATATCCAGGGCTCTTCTCTCCACCCAAACCTTTGTGTGTGGTGAGCTGAGGAGCCCAAGCTAGCTCAAATACAATAAAGACACTGCTGTAAATTACATAGGATCTGCTTCTGTCTGGTTTTTTTGGTTTTTTTTTTTTTTGGGGGGGGGGGAGAAGTGGGGAGAATTACTAATGCTTCCCTGGCACGACAACACAAGAAAATAAAAAAATTAAAAAAAAAGCAACATAAGAAATTGAGAGGAGAGACACAGTAGCACCTACATTCTCTCATTCTGTGAGTCCTATGCTACATTATAATGAGCAACATGTCCCTAGTAGTCACTAACTCCAGGCCAGTGGCATGTACCACCAATGAAACCCAATCCTCCAGAATTCTAGCCACATAATCTCCTACTCCCTATAAAATTCCTGCTCTTAGGTATTTTATTACAGCAATAGAAAATGCACTGAGACAAACGATATCAGTGAATTGGGTCATTTAGAGCTTCAAAGAAACACACTAGTCCATTGAAAACTAATTTTAACGTCTTTTCATTTATTAAGTCCAGACTATCTATATGAATTCCTGGCACAAAAAGAATCAATGAGCATAATACTTAAAAGCTGTTAATTTACCTACATGAAACTTCATAGAAACCAGCTGAAAGAAAAAAATACATCTAATATGAGATATCCAGATAATAATTTAACCAATCAATCCAACAATGTGGGCGAAAGAGCTGTTCCCTGGATGTCTAATGCTCCTTCAGGTATTGAAACCATTCCTTTTAGAAACGCCATGGGATTCATCTCTAAATAAAACAAAGTCCTCGGATATAAGGGGAATACCAGCTTGAAAAGATTCTATTCCAAACTTGGACCAGTACTGGAAGCTCTATGGCAAGAGGTTTTGCTCTACTCTGCCTTCTGTTGTAGATCACAATCTGTAACTTGCAGCTTCATTCTCAGGGTTCTGTCACAGTATGACTTTAGCTTGTAAGTAGCTAACTTTCAAACTTTGCCAGGACTTCAAGATATCACTAAAAGTCATCAGAAGCCTTTTCAGTGCTGATTCTATGGTATTTGAAGGAGAAATATTTAGTAAATACTTAAGGATTGGTGACTTCTAGCACATTTGAAGTCTAAATATCTGCTTTCATAATGTGAATATTTTCAAGTTTTAGAACATTTTAAATATTGTGATATAAATAACAAATGGCTGTTAAAACCCTGTTTATATTCTCAGAAAACTTACTAAAACCCATACATGGTTGAGCTCAGTAACTATAGAATGAATGAAAGTTGAGAAATAGTGGCCATTGAGAGTCACTGAGCATATTAATAAAAGGTATACAGTATACTTGAAAGAAAATATCTTTATGAAACCCATCAGTACAGACTGAATTTAGGGCAATAAAAGTTTAAAAACAATAAAGCTTACATAATTCCTACTGAATCTATCTTTCTAATAAAGGAGACCAAAAAAAAAAAGTACTGAAAAGAACAATTCCTGATGTTATGGGTAAGACAATTCTAGGGGATATGTTCAGCAATAAAAGGAGGTCCCTGAGATGTTTTGAAGAACAAAGTCAACAAAAAATTCACAAAGAATAGAGATAAATGGAGACTCTGTAACACAAGTCTTTGCAGCTCCCCTGTAGGGTTGTTGGCCCCTGAAACACAGGAGTTTGACTGAGCTTATCCCACAGGTGCCAGGCTCTCTGCAGGCAGAACCAGGCAAGAGGGAGAGAACCTGGTCCAGCCAAGCCTGAGCCTGGGGCTGAGCTGAATGGTGAGTGTCTTGACTCTGATCTCCTGCCTCCAAAGAATAGCCACCCCACACCCGGAATCTGTCAAAGCAGGAACTCATTTTAATGTATCAATCTTTTCTTTATAAAGGCCTGAGAGAGGAGGTAAAGTTTTCTGTTGAGGTGAGATGACTTAGGGGGAGGGGAAAGTTGATGAAGGGTATGGGGTGACTAAGGGAACCAACAGTTACTGTGTCAGCAGGAGCTAGGCAAAGGCAGGCTTAAGCAGGTTGTGCTGAGTCACTCCAGTACGGAAGTGACTGAGACAATTTACAAACTTGAGCCAGGCTCCAGTTTGTCCTCAAGGCACAAACCAGATGATGTGTTAGAAAGGAGGGTCGCATCAGAACATACCACACACTAGGCCCAAAGAGTTCCACGTGTAAGAAGTTTAGTTGAGAGGGAGAGAGGGGGCAGTAGTGGAAAGAGAGAAGAGGAGAGAGAGAGAGAGAGAGAGAGAGAGAGAGAGAGAGAGAGAGAGAGAGGAATGAGGAATGTTCCCCATATATATATATATATGGTTTCTGACGTAGTGGCTGCAGGTAAAAGTGGGAGGTGAGTCCAATGGATTCTGGGAATATGGCAGCTGTTGCCCTGGCAACAGGTCTGTGAGATCCACCCATGTGACACCACAGGCTTTGGAGGCCCTGATGCTAACACCAGGGCCAAATAGGGCCCAACACACAGGGCTTGGTGCTAGGCTGTAGGGAGGCACAAAAACACTGCTGGGAAAGGGGAGGAAGTGCAGTCTTAGGAGTGGGAAAGCTGGGGTGGGTTCCTTTTCTTTGGGGGGTGGGGGGTGTCCAGGACCTGCGAGACTGGGGTTGTGGAGTTCTCAGACCCTTGAACATCCAGGTACCACTAGGAGTCTGGAAGAGAAGGATGGGGTCAAGGAGGGGTGGTAGGGGGAGGGGGGAGGGGAAGTCCTGGATTGTCTCATGATGAAAAGTGTCCTTGGCTTAATGGAGGCAGTTTTGGTAGCAGTTGTGGCTGGGAGCACAGAGAGGCCCTCTATAGGAGATTAGGCTGCAGCTCTAGAGGTGAAGGCCTTCTCCATGGCTGCCCATGGCGAATCTCTGAAAAGAAACAGTCCATGGTTCCAGTTTATTGTCATGGCGGAAAATGGATGTGTAAAACCATATCCCACTTCTCAGGGTAGGCCTGAGATTAAATGCTTTTTGCAGGGAGGAATGTCTGGGAAGGGAAGCTAATGGCCTAAGCCCTCTGGGCATCTAGGTAGCTCATTAGAATGGAGGACTCTGTTTTGGGCCTACATGACTACAGGTCATGTCTCTTTTATGTGACAAGCATGGCACATGTTCCAAGTCAGGAGTCTGGCAGGGGGCTAGGAGTCACCTAAGCCTCAAGTATGTGCCCAATAAGTCTCGGTCTCAACCTGCTCTACCTTACCAAACTTCCTGGCATGGTTTTACATGCCACCCACCCACCCCCTCTGTGTGTGTGTGTGTGTGTGTGTGTGTGTGTGTGTGTGTGTGTGTGTAGGTTTACTCGCCTATGAGTATGAATACCAGAGATTAATATCAAGTATCTACTTTATGACTATCAATTAATTTTTTTGAGAAAAGGTCTCTCATTAAACATGAAACATGGCCAGTAGACCTAGAGATCGACACAACTTCAACATGCACCCTTAGTTCTAGGGTTACAGGGACTAATAACCCTTAGTTCCAGCTTTTATGTGAGTATTTGGGATCCAAAATCATGCCTCCATGCGAGCACAGCAAGCACTTTAATCACCAAGACTTCTCCTCAGCCAATAAAGAACCCACTTTGACACTAAAACAGAAGTCACAAAGAGAAAGCAAGAGTGATGATAGGATCGATCTATATATTGAAGGACATTGTGAAATTTTTCTCAAACACCAATAGTCCTGACACTGAAAGAGGAGGCAAGCCATGAATTCAACAACTTGAAATAAGTTCAGAACACTTGAAATAACCAAGTGCTACATAAATTAAAACATTAAGGGTTCTTTATCCTTGAGAGAATAAAAGAAACACAGAATTACTAACAATCATCCATTACTATCATTATGCTATTTAAACTATTGTATCTATTATTGACCAAATATGAATTGTGGTGTTGATGAATTGATTTGGGTAATTAGACCATCTTCAGGCCCCAGGAAATCATTGATGTGATTAATGTTACTATAGATTTATTTATCCCCTCTGAAATCTTATATAATACAATCATGTAATATGTAGCCTTTGACATTTCATTATTTCTGCCTTGTTTCTGGGAGGTGATCCATGGGATTGTATGTAGTTTATTCCTTTTTATTGCTTAGTAGTGTTTCCTTGTATGGATATACCATCATTTTTGTACTCACTGAGCAGCTTATAGATAGTAGGATGTTTAAAGTTTTAAAAAATGAGAACTAATGGTTTCATTTGCTTCATATCCTAAGCAACAATTTGGAATTTAAAAATATAACTAGTAGCTGGGCAGTAGTGGCGCATGTCTTTAATCCCAGCACTTGGGAGGCAGAGGCAGGAGGATTTCTGAGTTCGAGGCCAGCCTGGTCTGCAGAGTGAGTTTCATGACAACCAAGGCTACACAGAGAAACCCTGTCTCAAAAAAAAAAAAAAAAAAAAAAAAAAAAAAAAAAAAAACAAAAAAAAAAAGTAACTAGTAAATGAATATTGTTTGAATGGTAAAATCTCTTCATTTTCACTTTCCTAGAAGCAATCATTGGTTTGCTGTTCCCTCAGTCTCTGCTCCATCTTTATCCCTGCATATCTTGTAGGCAAAACATTTTGATTTGAAGGTTTTGTGGGTGGATTGATGTCCTCCTCCCTCTTCTGGAAGTCCTGCCTGGCTATGGAGATGGCCATTTCAGTCTCCATATTGCACTCTGGTAGGAATCTAAGCTAGGGTCACCCCCATAGCCTCCCCATATCTGCTTCCATCACAGGCCTCCAGCTAGTCACCAGAGATGCCTCCCTCTACCCCCACCATTTTCCATTCTCACTCCTAGGCCTCTCTCATCTCCTTTCTCCCCACACCTGATTGCCATACCCCTTCCCTTTGTTACCTTATCTCCTACCCAGTTCCTGGTGTCCATGGAACCTCTCATGACTAGTTTAATCATATCTCCTTCTGCTTTTAAGAATTTTTGTGGTTAGGGGTTGGAGAGATAGTCAGTGATTAAGAGCTGTGGTGGTTTTAAATAGGTAGCCTCCCCCCCCAATAGACTCATGTGTTTGAATGTGTGGCCCTTAGGAAGTGGCACTATTAGATGGTAAGGCCTTCTAATGTACCTGTGTTCTGGTTGCAGGAGAGATTTGAGGTCTCCTATGCTCAAACTATGCTCAGTGTGACACAGTCTCTCCTTGCTACCTGCAGATCAAGATGTAGAACTTTCAGTTCCTTATCAAATACCATGTCTGCCTGGATACCACCTTGTTGTCCACTATGATGGTAATGGACCAAACCTCTGAAACTGTAAGCCAGCCCTAGTTAAATGTTTCCCTTTACAAAGTTGCCAGGGTCATGATATCTCCTCACCAGTAAAATCCTAACTAAGGCAGAAACTTTTGCTGCTCTTACAAAGGACCTGATCTTGGTTACTAATACCCTGTTCAGGAGGCTTACAAACACCTGTACTTCCAGCTCCAAAGTGTACAATGCCCTATTCTGAATTCTAGAGGAAGATAGATGACAGACACACACACACACACACACACACGCGCACACACAGGCACACACACACACACACACATGAGAGAGAGAGAAGGAGAGACAGAGAGAGATAGACAAAAAAGACAAAGAGAGAATTAAAATAATATAAATATAAAACTAATGATTATGGTTAAATCTAGCCTATTCCAATTTTATGCATCTTGCATCTCAAATTTTGATGACAACATATCTGCAGAGTACCATTTTGCAATGCAAGAGAATGTGTTCAGATGTTTCAAATACAAAGATATAGACAAATTGAGAGAGGCACGTAGTTTTGTATGTGCCCTAAACAAAGGTACCTTGGTGCTTCTTCTATGGTAAGTGCTTCTAAAGCACTTTGTAAAGTCTTTACCTAAACTTTGTTTCCAAAGATTTTACTTTCTACTACCTAATAAGCTCTTTATAGTTTTTGTATTCAAATATGTTATATAATTCAACTTAAACTTTAATTAAGTGTGAAGCAAGCCAGGAGGTGGTGGCACATGCCTTTAATCATAGCACTTGGGAGGCAGAGGCAGGCGGATTTCTGAGTTTGAGGCCAGCCTGGTCTACAGAGTGAGTTCCAGGACTATACAGAGAAGCCCTGTCCCGGAAAAAAAAGTGTGAAGCAAGTGTTGATATTAATTTCTCTCCTGTTTATCTATAACTCTACAGCAGTAAATTGCTATATAAATTGCCATGTGGTTGACTTTGATCATATGTCTCAGGATATATTTCTGGGTTTTCCATTTATTCTATTGATATGTACATGTTTAATCTTATTCTGATTATATGATTTTAATTGATGTAGCATTCTAGTAAGTTTGAACTCTCTGGAGATTTTTACAACCATAGAATGAGTATAAAAAACTTTTATGAATTAAAAGTGAATGACAGAACTGATTAAACAATGATAATGCTGATTTTATGAAATTTCAGCATTTAATCTCTGCCCACAAAAATATGCTTCTGTTTTTCCAGGCTCTCACTAATAATTTAGTCTATTTATGACCCTGTATAACAATCACTCCTTAGAATGCCATTTATTGCCTGTACTTCCCATGGCATGTAATATATATATATATATATATATATATATTACATATACTACCTTGGACTTTTTAGACAATGTGTAGAGTATATATCAGTCTAAATTGTGGACTCCTGGTAGTTTAAAGACACATTTTACTCTCTTGTGTGTTGCACCAGCAGGAGCCTAATAAGTGTCAATAACATGGATTGTTATCTATTAACAATCAAAAAGGATTACTAGGAAGCAGTACATCAGTGTTTACTCTCAATAAATCAGATTTTCAGAAAATAACAGTATAGTTGCTAACCAAAGGAGACCAAAACAAGAACTGATAAACCAGGAAAATGACACTAAAACAACAGAGCATTGCTTCTGGAAGACCTGAAGCCGATGTGTCCCTGTCACCCTGCAGATGAGGAGATATGTCCCTGTCACCCTGCAGGCGAGGAGCTGAACTCATCTAAGCTTCAACCTCTGCCTTTATTATGGTCCTCATTCTTCTTTTCCTTAAGTGTCTATATATTCTTGGATTAGAATATTGCTAATTTCTTGAAATATGCCTAAGGAAAGTACCTATGTGTCCGGAGCTCTGCATGTTGGCTAAACGATCTCAGTTTGCTATTCCAATGTTGTGTTGGTGTACATTCTGCAATTTCAGGTGAGAAGAAGCAGAAAGGCCAGATGTTACAATGTAAGGGAAAGCAATAACACAACTCAGTACAGCACAACTACTGTGTTGATGGATGTATATCAAACACTGCTTACTTATAAGGAAGAAGGCATCTCAGTCCATAGAGTAAGCATAGCTTCCAAGAGGAACTCAAAAGCTAGGTGCTTTCAAAGGAAACTGGAATTTCCCAGCAAGAAATCAAACATTTGAGAGGAGACAGCTACAGTGTCTTCATATTCAAATATATATTAAATTTAATGTTTCTTGATCAGAATGTGTTGCTAGTATATTGAGTGATTTTTGAAAAGTTTTAATACATATTATGTAAGCAAACTTATATGGTATCATCTCTGAAGAGACACATGCTTGTCAACTAGACCTGCCAAAAATATCCAGAAGAAATGAGTTTCTGAAAAGATGGTCTCAGGGTGGAGGAAACAAAGAGTAGGTGCCAATCAGGCACTAAGGACAACAAAAGAATGGAACAATTTAAAATGCTATAAATATATTTAACATAGCTGTGTGGATCAGAAATTAAAATTTAATGTGTTGGCAGACCTCCTTCCCTGCCCCCTCTCTCCATTCTACAACTCTGGGGAAGATTATTCCTAGCTTCCTGCTTAGAGAAAAATCTTGTATTATTTGGTTTGTATATATCTCAGTGCAACTGAAAGACCCCGGAGCTCGGGAGACCCTCACTCAAGTCTCGGGATTATGCGACCACCCAATAACTCACGAGAGACCGATCTTGCTGCAATCACACGAGGTTTATTCGGGATAAGCCAGATCTGGGGTCGAACACGTACATAGCCTTGCAGGCCCGAGGAGTTTGACCCCGAACACAAGAAGTGAGGGGTATTTAAAAGGGAAAACCACAAACTGGGGGTGGGGGGAATGTGAGAGGATTACCAAGGAAACATAACATAAAAACAGTGGAAAATTCCAAAGGGACTCAACCCCTGGTTGAGTCAGGGTCAAAAGTAAAACGTCCCACACACTCATTATTCACAAGAATGTGGTTTGGTCAATGCTATTCACTTTATGGCTGGCCGTTCCCTAGAACCACCCAGATGGCTCATATCCTGCTTTTTATTCTTGGACCTAACTGGGGGTGGGGTCTTTGTGGGCAACAGGTTCTTGAAACTGACCAGTCCACATTCCTGGCTCATTACAGAGACTTTCTATGCCCTTTAAGTAAAGGTTATACAGTATACATTAATTCATCTCCATTAACATGCTTTTTCCAAATTTCTAAATTCAGCCTTTCACAACCATTCAGTTGGCATCATTCTGCTCGTGCATCAGCTTCTCTGTTTATATCTATCTGCCTTGTGTTCAAGTTTCTTTTTTAAAACAATAAAAATAAAAACAACAATCATCTTAAAATATGTCCCAAATTAGCCACTAACTAAAAACTGTACTCACAAATCAGGTCACTTTCTTAGGCACAGAAAGTTACAACTTCCAGGTAGGCATCAGAGTACACACAGAAACCTTGTGTTTCATAATAAGATTGTGTTCACATTTATACTCTTGTTTGGTTGTTATTTATGCCTTATTTGTTGATGCTTGAAGATCTGACAGTTTTGAAAGACCCCAGAGCTCGGGAGACCCTCACTCAAGTCTCGGGATGACACGACCACCCAATAACTCACAAGAGACTGATCTTGCGGCAAGCGCACAAGGTTTATTTGGGATAGGCTGGTACTGGGGTTGATCTCGTAACCTTGCAGGCCAGAGGAGTTCGACTCAGACTACAAGGAGTAAGGGGTATTTAAAGAGAAAAACCACAAACTAGGGGGGGGTGAGGGGATTACCAAGGAAACATAACAAAAAAACAGTGGAAAATTCCAGAGGGACCCAACCCAAGGTATTCAGTTAGGGAGGGGAATATATTCCTTCTAGGAATATAATCTTCATCTATCAGGGTGGAGAGCCTCGGAGGAAGAGCCTCATAAACCAGTAGACCTTCATTCTTAGTTCTGCCCTCATTGTGGATCAGTCAGGAGGGGCAGGTTTCGGGACCAGAGACCTGAGGCTCTGAGTTAGCCAAGTTCCTGGAACTGGCTACTCCACATTTTTAGCTTGTTACATTTCTACTAATACATTTCCCTTTTCATTAACATGTTTTTCCAAAATTTCTAAATCTCCCAGTCTTTCAGTTTCCCCAAATAAAAAGGAGGTTTTTGATTCTTCATCAACATTTTTTGAAAGCCAATCATTTTCTACTCCCTCATATGTGGTTTTAGTAGTAGTTTTAATGTACTCTCATTTCCCTTCAAAATTCAATCTCAGTGTGTGTGTGTGTGTGTGTGTGTGTGTGTGTAAATTCTCAGCACATGCACACAGATTATAAATACAATCTAATATTTTATTCACCTCATCATCTACTTAGTAAGAGAAACCAGCAGTTTACTTGCTTTCTTCTGTTAATCAACTCAGTTTAGTGCATTAATTTAGACTCCAGAAGCATATTTTGTCCCACTGAAATAGAAAAATGTTCAGCATATTAACTTTGATCACAGCCAGCCTTACCCAAGAATTAGTTAGACGTGAATGTCCTACCTCCCTTATGGGTAACACATAGGAAACAAACTAAGAAAGATTTCTCCTCCAGAATATGAATAGAGAAAATTAGGAGGCGAACATGTAGAAGAAAGAATGAAGGGAAAAAGAAAGAAAGTCCAGCAGGAAGAAAGAGAAATAAGATTTTTTTCACTCTACTGAAACCACAGATTATAAAATTTGCAGGGTATATTGTTTCATTCAGCCATGATGCCTACACTCTTTCTGCCAGGACAGAACTTGAATTAACCTTCCATCTCCTGTGACTGAGGCAGCTAGCTCTGCAGTATAAATATTTTTACTTATTAGCAAGGCATTGAGTACTCCTATAGTTAACACTTATGCAGATGATACTGAGCAAAATTGAATATATCTCCATTTAGCACTGGCCTTAATTTAATGCAGAAATAAGTGATAATGAGGTTTCCTTTTTAGTTCTATTTCCTTTAGGGTTGGCATTTTGTATGTATAACTGGCTTTTTTCCTTAGAGTAACTTGAATAAGGGTAGAAGTGATATGTTGCCTTATTTGTACTCATCATAAATCTCAGTCAAGTACTCAATAAATATTTGTTAAATTAAATTAAATTATTTCTTTGATGTCTTACCAGATAGTGCATTATAGAGCTTATTGATCATAATTAATTGCTCCATGGCCTATTAAAATTCACCCAGTGTAACATAATAGTATACTCATCTTAAGATGTTTTACATAAATTGTGTTTCAAATTGAGTATCTTGTTGAAAGATTTCCTCTGCCCTTGCTTCTGGCAGCCTGCTTTTCCTTAGTTTGAAATATTAGTCTCTAAAGACCAGTTTCCTCTGAGCAGATTATCAAGATTAACAGGCGTTCTGTGCTTTCTAGTCTACAAGGAAAGCTTTTTCCTCCATTTCTCTAAAGAAACAAATACACTCTCTACTCTTGCTGGTGTTAATTTTATACTGTTTTGTTGTTTTTGAAGTGGTGGTTGTTATCGTGTTCAATTACTGGACTTAAGCTCTCCTACAAGCATTAAATTATGAATAGATAGCTATGGATTGTTGATTTTTTTTTATTTTGTTAATGTTTATTTGTTTATTTATTGGTTTCTTGAAATACTGGGGAAAACATTGACACAGAAACTGCAATAAAAAGCAATCTTTGATGCTAGATATGAAGGTCCTTTTCCCAATAAAATGTCATGCGCCTAAACTTGAGCAACCACTAACACCTATTTTCTTTTTCTCTTTTATATATTTTAAATTGAACTACAATTACCTCTTATATCAGCTGCCCCCTTTTGTTGTCTCCTCCACCCAGTTCAGCCTCTGGACTTTGGCAGTTTCTGCTCTAGGCAGTCACTTAGGGAATTGAGACAAAAGACCTTCTGCAGACTATCAGCTTGTCTCTGAAAGAAGCTGTCCCGAAGTTCACGCTGAGATACAACTACTGCCTGAGGACATCCACAGACTTCTGAGCCACTGGTGACCTGACTCCTTTCCTGACTCCTCCCACAATGTTTATGTTATGCAAATATCATTGTAACCTAGAGATCCAATTTCTGTTTCTCGTGTACATATAAATGCTGAACCCCAAAAGTAAAGTACGAAGTCTTGATTGGGGGTCAACTTGACTTTGCGTCCTTTTGTTCTCAAACTCTGTGTTTCAGGTTCTTTCTTCCTTCCACTGAGAGAACCCAAAGTTCATGAAACTGTGGGACGGTTTCACCGTTTCTCCTCTACCCTTCAGCCCCACTCAGGTACCTTCTCTCCAATACCCCTCTATTCTCAATTTGATAGTTTCTTTTTTTTATTGATATTATTATGTGCTATTATTTGTGTATATATGGCTTCAGGACTGACCACTCTTCAATGGACAAACCATAATGGGGGCTCATCCTTAAGAGAGGATGGTTTGGACTCTTCCAGCAGTCATTAGTTGCCTATAGCTATTTGTTTAGAAATCCAAAGAAATTTTTCCCATTTCATGTTACCGTGCTCACTGATATTCCCATTACTTCCATCTTATTTGTGCAATCATTTCTATTAGAGTGTCTCACAATAGACTTCCCAGCATTCTGGCTCTTACAGTCTTTCATCTCCCTCTTCTGAAATGTTCCCTGAGCCATAGATGCATAGACACAGGATGATATAGAGTATTCACTGGGATGGACTTCAAATCATACACTGGTCTCTCATTGGGTTCAGTTGGGGTTTTCTGTGATAGTCTCTATTGTCAGTAACAAGAAGCTTATTTGATAAGTGGGGTGGCTACACATTCTTGAAATAATATAATATAAGAAATATATAATATATCATATATTGTATGTTTATAAATATATAAAAATATAAAATATTCATAAGAAATATATAAAAATATATAAATATATAAAAATATATAAATATATATAAATATATATAATATAATATAAGATGGTTTAGAATGTAGCAAGGAATTATACTGGTCAAGCAGAGAATATAATGGATTCTTTTCTAATGTTCATGGCCTCACTAACTTTGAGAAGCTGATTTTGACTGTCCTATGCCCTTGGCTTTGTAGAGACAAAGTTAGAAAATGGGGGAAAAAAAAAACTCACTTTTTTTTCAACAGATGCATGTTTTGTAATGCTAACTATGTAGCCTAACTCTAATTGTATATACTATGTTTTTGCTATTTGGAGCAGGGCTGCTGCACCCAAGAACCCAAGCGGTAGTAGCTTAGATGTGGTTGAGTCATTTTCATTCTCACATGCCTAACAGTCTTTGTGAAAGGATCCAGGGCCTGTGTGGTGGCTCAGCAGTGTCAAGATAACAGGAAAATTCTTCAGTGTCCTTGTCTGCCATCCTAATAGAATAGCCTCATCTCTATGACACCAGTGACTCACCCTCACTTATGCCATTAGAATAAGGAGAAAAAAGTGGAAGGAGTATAGGCTATACCTCTTTAACTCAAATCCTATAAGGCAGGATTTGGTTACAATTTTACATGAGATAATACAGAAAATATTATTCTACTCTCATCTGTGAACCAGAGACTCCATCTCAATAGGACAAATAAGAGAAACTTATCAAGGATAGCAAGACTTCTCAGCACTCAAGTTTAGTTACCCTTTATTTTTCTTCCACACAAATTATTGGGTACAAGCTTTTGAAAGTATAACCTATTCTATATGTAAAGGAAGTTTACCCTTACTTATACAACAGGTCATTAGATATTAAGAACCATAATTCAAGCTAAGGCTTTGCCACTGAATTTCCTCTAACCAATAATAACAAATAGCTTCTATGAAGTTCAGCTTTCTTTGACAGTTATCTTTTTAATTAATTGTTTTATCTATTTCCTTCCCAAATGTTGCCCTATTCCTGATCTCCCTTTGCAGAGTTCTTTCCCCCATTCTCCCCTTTGCCTCTGATAGAATGTTCCCTGGGCATCCCCCTTCTTGGTGCATCAAGTATCTACAGGATTAGGTGCATCTGCTCCCACTGAGGCCAGACAAGGCAGTCCTCTTGAGGCCTATGTGCCAGGGCCTCAGTCCAGCCCATGTATGCTTTTTGATTGGTGGTTTAGTCTCTGGGAAATCCCAGCAGTCCAGGTTACTTGACACTATTGGTCTTCCTATGAGGCTGCCATCCCCATTAGTTCCTTCCATTCTTCCCCTTAACTGCAAAGATGGTCCCAGAAGGAGGGGATTTTAGGTCTTTTGCTCATTAGTTGAACAGATAACTGTGTGTTAAATAATCTTCATCTTTAGAGTCCAGAGTTATCATAGACACCTGCAAAGTGCATGTAAGTCTTATCTAGATTTGCTTCCATAAATTGCTTCTGTCTGTGTCTAGGAGAACAGAAAGAGCATAATGTGATAACAGTATAATTACAGCCCAATCAGTTCAGCTTATTTCAGCATTGCCCTTTATATCAATGTGCTCTCCTTGATTTTTCACATAACAAATAACAAGAACACAGGGAAAGGAAACTAGTATGTGATGTGATTTGGTCTTTTTTCAGGTCCTCACACAAAGGTGGTATCAGAGAGGGACCACTTGTTCAGAAGATGTTAGAGTCTGCTCTAGGGAGAAAGCGTGAAATAATTATCAGCTGCTGAGAAAGAACAAAGGAAGAGAGGAATTGTTTAATGTTCATAGACTATCCCAAACAGCAATGAAAAATCAGGATGTAAAAACTGGCTTTGCATAGTAAATGTGTTTTATGGTAAAGATGCATTGCTTTGAAATAAAAGTACAAGGTACATCAACTGTAAGTGCCCTATTCATCACACACAAAGCTTCCGTGGTCAGGTGGCATTAATTCTGTGGTTTTGTATTGCAAGTCAGACCACAGGATACATATTATTTTACAAGGAAATATTGGAAATGGTTGGAGGTGCTTGCAGACATATACTGGAGATAGAATAATGATGCATGGCACATTTACTGTACACACAGAATTTAGATAAGTGGAAGAAACGTTCTGCTCATCTTAAAGGCTCAGCCCATCAGTCCTTAGGTAAGGTTTATGCACTGCCTCAGCACATCCACATTATGTATGAGGAAAGCAATGTGCACCAAACAATTAATTGAAAGCCTTGAAGGGCATAAGTATTCCATTAGCGGTCTCTAAACAAGAAGGCCTCTCTCACCATGGTAACCAGGAAGAGCTGTCAGTGTTTTTACAGCTGAGGCTTCTGTTGTTGCTCGGGGGAATCCAGTGGATGCCTTAATTTCCTCTGCTTCTAGACAGGTTTTCCAAAGGTTATGGCATTTTTTGAGGGTGTGTTTAAGGTTCATTTTTAGTATCTAGAATGAAATCAAATAAAGAAGCCCTAACTGAAAACTCTGTGTGATACCTTGGAACTTACTAAACAGGAGTTGCTCCTTCATTCTGAAACCTTCGTGGAAAGCATGAAAAGAAAATTCTATGGAGCTCAGAATTGTAATAATGGGTTGGAGAACACAGGCACAGAGGGGCTCTTGGGGCCCATAGTAGAATTTATATGTAGACATATGATCACTTTCTGCGAGAAAAAGTGTCTAAGATTTTAATGCCCTTGGTGATTCTCAGGGAAAGATACTGTAAGTTCAAATGCTCAGTTTCAGACAAAATGCAAGAGCACAAATGCTTACTAGAGAAAAGTTAGATCGTGAGAAAGAGGATGTTCATAGAAATAAATGACACTGACTGCTTCTCACATAATCCACTTACAAATGAACTTTCTCAGAAATGGTCTTTTTTCAAAATATTCTTACTGGAGTTTGTTTTCTATGCTCAATCCTAGATCATGAACTTCTTATGCCCTTATCTCCTATAACAGATGCTTTAAGGATCTATTATGGCACATCAGGGGTCAATAAGCTATGGTAGCCTTATCATTCCTGATACTAAAACTGGTATTAAACATGGCCCTTCCATCAAGTACTGTAACCTTTGTGAAATATGTCTAGAAGCAGAAGAAATTAAGGTAAGATATGCATGGGTGATAGTTAATTACATATACAGATTTAACTGGGCAAGAGATGTTCAAAAAGCTAGTGAAACATCATTTCTGTGTCTATGAAGCTCTTTTTTAATTAGATTAGCATTTGCATCTATAGACTAGATAAATAAAAGATTTACCTTCACCCACATGCATCTGCTAAAGGCCAAACAGCACAAAGAAGCAAAGGAAGGTGAATTCACTTGCTTCTTTAGTTGTGACATCTGTATATTTTGTGTGATCTTAGAGAACATAAGATGGCTGCTAAAAGACCTTGCCAGGAATGCACACTCCCTTCCCAGAATGTCCCAACAATACAAACTTTACAGTAAGCCCCTGTAAAGAAGCAGGGAAGATGCAAATAATGACCAAAAATGTTTCAGTTCCCCCTTCTGGTGATTAAGACCACACCTTGCCTGAGGCTACCAATGCTGAGAAAGGTCAGTGTGGGCCTCAAATGGGTGTAAACCAATTCATGCTGTTATCAAAGTCTACCCTCAAAAACTGTACAAAAACTCACTGAACATGTTGTGGGGGGTTGCCACCTCTCCTTTGGGTCTGGGATGACCCCAGTGCACTGGAACAATAAAATCCTTTTGCTTTTTGTATCGATCCATGCTCTACATGGTTCAGTCAGGGGATCCCCAAAAAGCAGAGGCTTGACAGAGTCTTACAATTTCTATGAACTATGGGAAGCCCTATCATTGGGCCATCAGATCTTAGATTTCAGAGAGCTATCAGCAACTATATCCCACATCACACACCCTCCCACACAAGTCCTAAATCTTATCTATCAGACTGAGAGCCAAACCATTGTCTCCCATGGTTCTCAGGCCTTCAGGTCTGGCTGAATCATATTACATATTTTCTTGACTCTCCAGTTGTAGATAGCAGATCAGGAGTCTTGCAGACTTTATAACAATTAGAACCAATCATTACATGAATATCTGCATACATTTCTAAGATGCTCTGGAAAATCCTAACATAGAACCCAAAGGAATATACAACAAAATCCTCTATGATTCCCTTGTATTGCTCTGTAGAAAGTGAAGTTTGTCCCCAGGGATGAGTTATCAAAGATTGTCCTCTGTACCTTAATTACAAAAACTAAATTTATAGATTTGTAAGACCCTGATGAGCCTTACCTTACCAGAGACCCCCTGAGTGAATCACATGGAGCCTGATCAATGCAAAGAGCATGAGGATTTTTACTTCAGTGCACTGAGGCCATCACAGACCCTCAGGAAAGGAGGCAATCCCACACAGCTTGTTCAATGACCTTTTCTACAATTTTCAGGGCAGCAGCCATTAGACACAATGTGATTGGTAGAACAGTATGACTTTTTAAACTGATTGGTCTTTAGGAAATGAGGTGGCAAGGACTTCCCTTGTCTGAAAGTGGGCAAAGGTCCACCCTGCAGAATGTGTCCCCACTCAAAGGTTGGTTCTCACCCTGTGATCTGAGGAATGTTAATTAGCCTTTCTCTTTCAGAGAGTTCCAAAACCTTCCTAATGTTCTTGAGCTTATCTTATTAAGGAAACTCCTGGCCTCCCGGTGTTTTTCTGAGATGTCCCTGTTTACTTGGATCTTACAGATTCAAGATTTGGACATACAATTATTATAGACAAACCATACCATATATTTCATAAATTACTTGAAAGGAAGACTCTGATGTTTGTGGAGATACAGTGGTATATATAGACTAGACACCATATCATGACATACACATAATCATTAAGTGTCCTGTCATAAAAGTGTTCATCAATGAATCTGTGCAGCATATCACATCAAATTATCCTCTGTTTTTCCTTTTTACATAGAAGTATAAAAGGTTATATTTTTCTAGAATATAAATTTCCTTGAATATAACAGATTCCTGAAGATTTATCATTCATTTAATTATAAGATTAGCTCATTACCATTCAATTTAAAAATTTTAATCTAGACTAAGTTTTAAATGTATACTAAAATGTATTTTAGTAAATAAGTTACTAAAATAGAATAAACTTGACATTAGTCCATATGATGAAGAGTCAACATAAGTCAACAGAGAATAGTATCATTTAAATAGTAAACGTGAACTAAAGAAAATTGCTAGAAATAATAGAATGAATCAAAACAAATCATTCATTCACTATGATTACAAAACATTTTATGCACACATACTAAGAACTTGTTCAACAACCACTTTAGTATAGCAAAGATTGTGAGAGAAAGAGATAGGAAAGTACAAAGGCCAGCAAGAAGCATACACAGACAGCAGCCAGAAAGACCCATCAGGTTACAAACTAGCATTGGCTCTAACTAATGATGGTTACATCAACTAAATCTGAGTGTAGGGGATCTATAGGATGTAATTTCTAAATATAAACCATTTGTGTGGGGAGAAAAGGAACAGGAGGCTTTTGACACCATAAAAAACGGCCCTCATGTCAGCCCCTGCCCTGGGTCTCCCTGATGTGACTAAACCAGTTCATCTGTATGTGGCGGAGAACAAGGGCATAGTAAAAGGGGTCCTGACCCAAAAACTGGGACCATGGAAGAGGCCGGTGGCGTATCTCTCAAAAAAAATTAGACCCTGTAGCCTCCGGGTGGCCAGGCTGTCTGAAGATCGTGGATGCGGTTGCAGTATTGGTAAAAGACGCTGATAAACTGACTCTGAGACAAGATCTGGTAATATCCGCTCCACATGCCTTAGAGAGCGTGGTTCGCCACCCCCTTGATCGATGGCTCATCAACGCCCGAATGACTCATTATCAGACTTTGCTACTCAATTCTGACAGGATTATGTTTGCGCTACACCCCCCCCCCAATGGGCCTGAATCTAGCCACCCTTCTCCCAGACCCCGACCTTGAACCCCCCGCCCCCATCCATGACTGTCAGCAAGTGCTCACAGAAGCACGCGCTGGCACAAAGACCTGTCTGACCGGCCCCTGGCCGATGGGGAGGAGACCTGGTTCACAGATGGGAGCAGTTTCCTAGAAAAGGGGCAGAGGAGAGCAGGTGCGGCTGTGGTAGATGGGAAACAGGTCATATGAGCACAAACTCTTGCCGGAGGGAACCTCTGCTCAGAAAGCCGAGCTCATTGCCCTCACAAAAGCTCCCAAACTAGGAGAAGGTAAAAAAATCAACATATATACAGACAGCAGATATGCCTTCAGTACGGCCCACGTTCATGGTGCCATCTACCAGCAGCGAGGATTACTGACCTCAGGAGGAAAAGAAATCAAGAATAAGCCTGAGATCTTGGCATGCCTAGAAGCTTTACACAAACCAGCAAAAGTGAGTATTATTCACTGTCTGGGGCACCAAAACGGTGATTCTTTCATAGCTCGAGGAGATAATTTGGCAGATCAAGAAGCTAAGGCAGTAGCTTCTAGAGCAACCCAGGTGATGGTAGCCAGAGTCCGAATCACTTGAACTTAAGTTCCAGTACATCACTGAAGACTTGGCGGTCATCTCAAGGGATCCTGAAAATCGTTTTGACCAGAAAAAGGGGATCTGGATAACCCCATAAGGTAAGAAAATACTGCCACAAGAGCAGGCAAAAGTAATGATAAAGCAGATGCATCAATGGATCCATTTAGGGGTAAGCAAGCTTATGCAAACCGCCTTAAAGTCTAAATACCATATTCCAGGACTAAAACACCTGGTAGAACAGGTGGTCCACAACTGTATACCCTGTCAAAAGGTAAGTGTTTGCAGAAACAAGACTGACCCCGGTAAACGATACCAAGGGGACCAGCCAGGAGTCTACTGGGAAGTAGACTTCACAGAGATAATACCAGGCAAATATGGCTACAAATATCTTCTAGTTTTCATAATACTTTCTCAGGATGGGTAGAAGCTTTCCCTACCAAACAAGAGACTGCAACTGTAGTAGTAAAGAAGATACTAGAAGAAATTTTTCCCCAATTCGGAGTGCCTAAGGTAATTTGATCTGATAATGGCCCAGCCTTCGTTGCCAAGGTAAGTCAGGGAGTGGCCAAGTATTTGGAGGTTAATTGGAAACTTCATTGTATTTACAGACCTCAGAGTTTAGGGCAGGTAGAGAGGGCTAACAGAACTCTAAAGGAGACCCTGACAAAATTGACCATAGAGACTGGTGCAAACTGGGTGGTGCTCCTGCCTCTGGCCCTGTTCCGGGTCAGAAATACCCCTTCCTGCTTCAGTTTGATCCCCCTTTGAGATCCTGTACAGGACCCCAGCGCCCCTAACTCTGCTGGGGGACATTATTGAACCAACCTGTCGTAGTAATAATGATTTGTATGCCAGATTAAAGGGACTGCAGGTGGTGCAGAAAGAAGTTTGGTTGCAGCTGGCTGCCGCTTACAAACCGGGAACTTCTGAGACATCACACCAGTTCCAGGTAGGAGACACAGTCTACGTACGACAGCACCGAGCCCAGATGCTTGAACCTCGCTGGAAAAGACCATACCTTGTCCTGCTGACCACCCCAACCGCAGTGAAAGTAGACGGACTTACACCATGGATACTCGCATCACACGTTAACTTGCTCTACTGGACCTGGAACTACACCCCTAGAGAACACAAACTACTGACAACCCGCTGAAGCTCAAGATAGTCAAAAATGGAACTTCCACTGATCATGGTACTGTGTCTTAGTTCCCTTCTCTTGGGTTCATCCAGTGTCATCCCTCACCAGCCACATAACCTGACTTGGATGGTAATTACTGGGCACGGAGACATAATATGGAGCAGGTCTGAGGTCACTACGCCAGGCCTTTGGTGGCCTGACATGTTCCCTGATGTTTGCAAACTGGCCTATGGGGTGCCAGCTAGCTGGGATATGGAAGGATATTATGACCCCATTATGCCTGCTCCCAAAGTACCCTCTCCTCCCGGCCAGCATGGGCTAGACCCATTTGGGGGTTGCGGACATGTGAGTCAGAGGAGTCAGCTCTGTACCTTGACATTTTATGTTTGCCCTGGATTCCACAGAAAGTGTTCCCTTAATCCAACATGTTGGGGCCGAGATCATTTCTTCTGTAAAAATTGGGGCTGTGAGACCTTTGGTGATACATACTGGAAGCTGTCCTTCAGTTGGGACTATATAAAAGTGACTGCCAACTATAGCCATCATGAAGTAGGTAAACCAGGATGGGCACACTGTCCGGAGTGTGAAACCTGGTGCCACGCACTTCATATTACTTTTACAATGGCAGGAAAGTGGGTTACCAGGTGGACAACTGGTTATACATGGGGTCTTAAATTTTATAAAGAAAAATATGATGATGGACTGATATTTACCATTAAGCTTAAGATAGAAACCCCTTATACTCTGCTTGGCCCCAATTCAGCCTTGAACACCACCCCCACTCCTCCACCCCCGTCTGCCTCTAAATGCTCCATGGTCCCTTCCCCAGATTGTTTCCAAGATGGGAACAGCCACACCAACCACTGCATTAGGGACCACCATACTCTCTCCTGAGGCCCTATCCGCACAGCCCCCGGAATCCAATCTGGACACCAACCCTCTCTTAAACATGCTAATTAGTGTCTTTAGTGTGCCAAATGCCATGAACCCAGAAATGACTAAAACATGTTGGCTGTGTTATGATGTAGCACCCCCTTACTATGAGGGCATTGCATCTGTCGGTACTCTCACCATGTCTTTAGAAGCCTCTAATTGCAGGTGGAACCATCAACAATTCTGCCTAACCCTATCAGCTGTTACTGGAAAAGGCCTTTGTGTGGGTCAGGTTCCACAAACCCATCAACACCTGTGTGATAGTTCACACCCTCTGATAAAGGATCTAACTGGGTATCTCTTCCCGCCCTTAGACAGCTGGTGGGCCTGTGCTTCAGGAATCACAATCTGTGTAAGTTTAGAGATTCTTAACAACAACCATGATTTTTGTGTCCTGGTGCAGATAGTGCCTAGACTGCTGTACCACCCTTATGAAGATTTACTAAATTACTGGGACCCCCGAGACTGGAGACCTAGTAAGACACAAAAGAGAATTGGGAATTACCCTGGCAGTCATTTTGGGGGTGAGTTTAGGGGCTGCAGGGGCAGCCACTGGATCAGAAGCTATAACCTTACAACATAAGGCATTTGGAGAGCTGAGAGATGTAATGACTCAGATATAGAAAGAATAGAGAAGACTCTGACTGACCTCCAAGAATCCCTGACCTCCCTCTCAGAGATGGTCCTCCAAAATAGGAGAGGATTAGACCTGTTATTTCTTAAAGAAGGAGGTCTGTGTGCTACACCGAAAGAGGAGTGCTGTTTTTATATAGACCACTCAGAAAGAGTCAAAGATAATTTAGCCAAGATTAGAGAGGGTTTAGAACAGAGAAAGAGAGAAAGAGCTCAAGGCAAGAGCTGGTTTGAAATTTAGTTTAACTCCTCCCCCTGGCTAACAACTTTGGTCTCTGCACTTGCAGGACCACTGATCATACTTTTATTATTATTTACCATTGGCCCTTGCATTCTAAATCATTTGCTTACCTTCATCAGAGAACGTGTCAGTACGATACAAATTATGATGTTGAGACAGCAATATCAGGAAGTAAACCAAGATGAGGTACAGCAGTATAGCCCATAATCTCAAGATTGAGATATTTCCAATGAAAAGGGGGAATGTAGAAATTGAGCAAAACAGAGATACCCCATAAAAATACAAGAAAGCAAGGAAGTCCACTTATCCTTAAGACAAAGGGCTTTTAGAGGAGTTTACAGAGCAAACACCCATCCCCAAGGAATGCATGTTTCCAGGAGACATCCCCTGGAGGGAGGATTTCCACCACCCCTCCTGGGTGTCACAGGTATCTTATCCTCACCTGGAGGAGAAAGGTCAGTAGGAACTAAAGAACAATAAAGAAGATAAAGTGTAACCAGCCCATGTTGTAAATTGTAACTAGCCCACATTGTAAGCTGTAAAACTCTGTTCTGAAATGCTATGCAAACTTAGAGCCCTGTTTCCTCAGGGTCGCTCTGGTCCCAAACACAGAGTAACCCTAGTTTACTAGTTTCAATTAAAAAATTAACCTCATGTTATTACAGCGGCCTCCTTCCTGATTGTTTGCGAATGGGGTACCCACACTGAATATTACACTCTTAGAACCCCTCTTCATGCTGAGGATGGTCAGTCACTAAAACACTTAAAAGTTCTGTTTCTCAGTGTCTCCACCAGGTAGCATTCCCTGATTAAAGCAGTGCATCAGTATTCATGCAGCAACACCCTGTCACCTACCATACTGCCATGCTTGGAGAGGCTGTCTCTACCTTCTACAGTCAGTCAACAATAACAGGGTTGTCCAACTCTGTTAGAAGGTTACAGTCAATTGAAGGTGATGGCAAAAGCTCAGCAGTGAACTACCATTGACAGAGGTTGTTTGAGCAACCAGAACTTCGTTTCATGGTTCTTATTTTAACACTTAAAGTTCAATATGGTTTTGGTGGGGTACCTCTTCATTGTTGCATGATGTGTACCAGTGGCAGAGACTGGAAATATCCTTAAATCAAGAATAGTGAAGCCAGTTTCAGTGTTTTGACCAAAAAAGAAAAACAAAAACAAAACAAAAGCATGCTTTCTAAGAATAGCTACCTATGCCAAACCCACTGTCAGAGCAGAAAGCTGCTCTTGCTGCAGTTGCTGATGCTGAAGAATCTGCTGCAAGCAACAGTCACAGCTGTCATTTGAGTAGCAGGCCGGTGAGAGCTGTGTGATGGTGATGGCTATGGTCTGTGCATGGCTGGGTGTGCAAGGCCCTGTCTTATTAAGGTGCTGCAAGGTGATGTTGCATACCACATAAGTGCTATCCTTTCCTAGGGGCACATTACAGGAATCCCTGTCACATCTGTGTGACAGCCCACAGGTTAAGAATGCAATCTGTAGTGCTTGAAAAATGCTTATTCTAAATAGATTTGTTTCCTTTAAAGTTACTGCTCTGACATTATGTAAAGTCAACCCTGAATATCCTTCAATTGCACACACAGAACCCATGGGATATCACAGAGTCACAAAAATTTTCATTAAAAACATTCTCCAGTTATCATGTTATTGGAGAGATCACTTGTTTATGGCTTTTGGCAGCTTTTTATTGGAAGTGCAGTAGTTATGCTGATGAATTCTACATCTTTTTTCTGGTGGTTCCTTGAGACACTTCTACAATAGACATCTTTGTGGCAGGTGCTGTTAGTGGTAAACTGAACAGTGTAAAATAGTATCATGCTGAGACAGTGAGCTAGGCTGACATGCTCATTTTGTTTTAAAGAGAAAGAAAGAAATGAGTAGCTCACTGATTTTTTTATTTAGGCCTTAAATCAGACTGTTGATTTTCTGCATTCTCCCAATTTTTCTGGAACACTAAAATCTTGAAAACAATTCTAAATGTAAGTGAGCATTCTTCTTATCCATATTTGCATGCCAATGTTGTTAATGTTATTCTATAATATTCTATAATCTGAGAAAATATATAAATGAGATGTTAACTCTCTTCTCTTATACATTAAGTCACTTTAAATTGGAGAATAGAGACTATCACTATGTAAAATTTATACACATACAAACATATTTCTGTTTTCCATTACAGTGTAGGAAGAACTATAAAGAGGAAGATTCATGAGAGCATTTTAAAAGCATAGTCTTCCACTTTACCATTTTTATGTGAGATTTAAAAAAAAAACCTCCAAATTATATACAAGTTTAAAACTAAGTAATGAATGCTGAAGCTATCACCTTTGGTGGGAAAGGACTTGTTACACAAAAATATAAAATACTTGAGAAGTTGCTCTATGAGCTTAACACAAGATCTGGATTAACAACCTAGGAAGATAGAAAGCAGGAACCCATGACTGGAAACTAATCCCAGAACAGTCAAATGAATAGATGTTGGTCATTTAAGTATGTGAACCATGCTGTTCACTTTAAAACAAATAGAGTAATTTGAAAGGGCAACTGAGGGCTCTTGATTTTCAATGGAGCTGAAGCTTGAGCTGGCTTGAAGGACTTCCCTTACAAGGCTACCATTCAAGACAGCTTCTAAATATCTCCTTGATCCAACTGAAATCTGATAGGTGTGGGGTATAGTATAATCATTTCCTCCAAATTGGCACATTGTCTCCTGGAGAAAGGGTGGATGCTCTCAGGACCCAGGAAGCCGATAAAATTTACAAGGTTCAGGAAGCTAATCAAATTAATTAAGTTCAGAAAGTTGTAAGATTCAGAAGGGTTCTCTATAGGTTATAAGTTGGTAAGCAATTGCCAGAAGAAACTCTTCGTGAGGTCCTAAAAGAGGGACCATAGACAGTACAGTTCTTTAGACATGCAGCTCCTTATGAGTCACTCATCCTCCTTTAAGTAACACAAATACACTCATTGGTTCACTACACTGTAAATCACTGGCACCATTTCTCTGGTCTGTGTTCAGTACCTTATCTGAGGTGAATAGTTGCCTAACAATATCTTCCCAGAAAAAGTCACACAAAACTCCAAGAGCTGTGATGAAAGCACATTCAAGCAGAAGGATGTAGAACCTGAGAGAATCCATGAGTAGGAAGAGTTGCTTCTCTCAGTCACAGCTGCTGGCTGTGGATTCAGAAGACTCCTGTAAGCCAGCAGTGGGTCTGTTTGTCTAGGGATCTGAAAAAGAAGCTCTCTGCTTGCTGGAATGAGTTTGTGAAAAAATGTAAGGGATATGTATTCCTCAAAGGTTCAAGCCTGAAGTGGTACTCACTCATCAGAAAGACACAGGCAAGTCTGACCTCCAAAGCAAAATTCCAATAACTACACTTTACAAATGAAGATTGAGTAATTGATCAAGATATAATTCAAGACAATGATCTTTCTGAAGTTCCACGGGCTAAAAGAACACAGATAGAAAAAAATAAGTAAAATAAACAAAATGGTTAATGAGGAAAGAAATTTGATTAGAAATAGAAATTTTAAATTCAGACTAGAGAAAAGTTTTGGAGATGAAAAAGATAATGAATGGATAAATATGTATGATTTTCCCAAGGTCAAATACAGAATCAGGATGACCATTCTGACCATTTCTACTCATTATAGCATTGAAAATCCTAAAAAGATCAGTTAGAAAGGAGAGGAATTAAAATGAAAGCAACTTCCTTGTCATATACAGAAGGCACTGTCTCATAGCAGACTTCCTGGGCCTCTGGCTCCTAGATTCTCTCTTCTCCATGTTCTGACATGTTTTCTGAACCTTAGTTGTAGGTATTGAGCACTCCATTTTTGGATATTGAGTTCTCTACACTTTGACAAGTTGTGGATTTCTGTAATGCTCTCTATCCCCTGCAAAAAGAAGCTTCTTTGATGAAGTGTTGGAGCCACACTTACCTGTGGGTATCAGGATGAGATAGAAGGCAGTTAAAAGTTATCCTAGTTTAGGTAAGTAATAAGTTCTTTCCTAGGGGTAATTCAGAGGACTGAAACAGGCCGACTACATTTCAGGCTTCAAACTGGCTGTTCAGGACTAGGCCTAGATCTCTGTTTCCCAGAACTGGGTAAGTCCAGGCAAGCCAGTTATTGGAAAAAACCCAGGCCCTGCCATCAGAAGCTGCCCTGCCACCTGACATGAGGCAAGGACACCAAGTCAGCAACTCTTTCCAGGCTTCCCCAGCAAGTTTCCAGCACCTCAAGTCCAAGCAATGGTTTTGGAATGTTCCAAGGGATAAAGCCATCCAATTAAGATAAAGGTCACATACTGCTCCCTGGAATTTCCCTAATGTGCTTTAAAATGAACCTGTGAGCTCATCTGGGCATCTCCCCAGCTTGTTAAATGGTAGAAACCAGCATGCTGGACTTCTGCAGAATAAAACCCTTTTTGCTTGTATTCTATTTGAGTTAGGGTATCGTTCTTCAGTGAATCATGGACCCTTACATGCTCTCACCAGTCACAGGAATTTTATAATGGATAATTTTATAATGCTAGGCATGAATTCTCTCCTACTGAGCAAGCCTTAAGCCTTACTAGATGGCTGTTGGTTATCCCCATAGGTTCTATCATTGCACCATCTCTAATGTATTGTCATGCTACCCACTATGTGGTGGTTTATAGAATTTATAGCCAGGTAGGACTATTGATTTTTTTCCCCTCTGGTAACTTGTATAACACCTTGCAATACTATAAGAGACAGTCCTCACGAAGGAGGTTTCCAGGTCATATATAGTTCTATTTCTTCAAATTTTATGTCTGAAGTGTATCTTATCTTATCAATACTGGCTTGTCTTCAAGTTCTAGGGGGCAAGAAGGCCAACAAAAATGGCTTATATTATTTTGGGAGGCTCTGACTCCTGTAATCAACACATCCAAGGGAAGACTCTATTGCTTATTGTGTGTCGGAAAGGGCATTATTACCCCGGTAGGTGTAATTTCATTGAACACACATACACATATAGTTTACATCATATATGTATATGAAGGAAGGCTACATCCATGAAATCTAAGTATGATTACCTAAACAAAACCTGCATAAGGACAATACCATGATGGGGAAAAACTCACAAGACCAAGATTAAAAGCTACAGGAAATTAATGACTATGTAGAGAGGAAGAATTAGTCTTCTTAAAGAACAATGATCCTAATAGATTATCCAATCCCAGGTGATCAGCTCTAAACAAACATATATGTAAGAAGCACTAACTGGACTCACCAGGATATATGTCATGAATTTGAGAGGGAGTTACAGGGTCATCGGGGGAGGTGTAGGGGAAGAGGGAGGGGAGAAAATGATATAAATATACTACCCAGGTATGAAATTCAAAAGAAAAAAAAGAAAAAGAAAAGAAAAGAAAGAAAGAGAAAGAGGAAAAGGAGGGGAGGAGGAAGGAGGGAAGGAGGGGCTCAAAAAGGGAGGAAGGAAGGAATCAGAAAGAAAACTAAAAACAGTTATGTTTTGCAGCAAAATAGCTAGAGATTGAGGATCTTAGATTAAGCAAAAGGAACCAGAGACTGAAGGAAAATTCTATACTTTCTCTCATATGAAAGACAGAGAACATCAAAGCATAAGAGAGAGAAATGAGAGGAGAAACTGAAGCTCTAAGATGATTATACCAAAACACAGACTGGAAGAAATGGAAATGCTTTACAGAATAATGCGATAACAGTGGCTCACAATAAACTATATCATATGTTGTGAATAACTAAGATGGAGCTTGAAATTTTCAAACAAAAGAAATAAGAAAATGGAAATGCCAATTACTCCAGATTATCACCACACATTGTATACAATACCATGCTCTAGAAATCTGTAAAATTTAATTGTGTTAATTAAAGAAAAATCAAACTTAAAAAAATAAATACAAAATCTAAAAGTCAAGTACTTTGAGAAGGGAAATGTAAATGCTTCTCAATTCTAATGTAACACAATTGTGATGCTTCAACTTCATCTTTAACTTGACTGTATTTAGCATTACATAATTGCTTAGAAGATATACCTCTAGGTATATCTGAGAGAGTGTTTCCAGAGAGATTTAACTGAGGAGACAGTACTCACTATTAATGTGGGTAGTATCTCTTATAGACTAGAGTTCCAATCGAGAAATGAGAAGCCTGCTGAGTACCAAATATTCCTCTTTCTCTCCCTCCCCCCTACTCTCTCTCTCTCTCTCTCTCTCTAATTCTTGGCAGGGAAGAAACGTGACCATCTGCTTCATACTCCCATGACTATCCTTTAGTGGACTACATATACACACCTCTAATTTTGAGCCAAAATGAAATATTCCTGAAGTTGCAACAGGAAAACTAACTAATATACAGAACATATATAAGAAAACCTCAATGTCTCAAGAAAATATTATTAGAACTCATATGATAATATAGAGGCAAGACATAAGCTCAACATACAAAATTCAATGTGAAGTTTATGATGAACTATCTAAGAAATAATTTTTTAAAGTTAATGATGAACTTTCTAAAAAAGGAGAATTACCACAAATTTGGAGCCTGCAGATAGTAAGTTTTGGGCCAGCCATGGCTATGCAGCAAGATTTTCAAAAACAAATGTGCAAATAAAAATAAATAGAAAAATTTCATGATATAATAGGAGAAATTTTAAAATGTGACTAACTTTAAAAACATTTTGTGGTTTAGAAGAATTTATATTTTTATTCTTGGTACTGGAAGCTAGCTGACTACTTGGTGCTAATTAAGTCATGAATAACGAATAGTGAAGGAAAATCTACAACCTCAGATTTGCTAAACCAGCACAACTTCTAGCAGCAATCTAAATGTCAGCCCTTATACCCACAGATAAAAGTAGTCTTCTCTTCTCATTAAGAAATCTTCCCTTTGTAACAGAAACTGTTATAGACTATCATATATTTGAGAAATATGCTGAAAAAAGTTTAGAATAAACTAACTAGATAAGAGCTACTACAGATATTTAGCAACAAATAATCTAGACTATCAAATTATATTGAAATAACTGCCATAAAAATGTGAAAATTTATCTCTTTGGCATAATCGTAGACTAGCAATGATTTGAGGAAATAGACCAGGAAGGACTTGTTCACTCAGAAGATACTTGTCAAACATCTGAGTACTGGTACGTAACAGAGAACACAGCTGACAAAAGGAGTTTAGCTTTATGGAAAGGGATGGAAATGCTAGTCCTTCTGAAACATGTTTTTTCTTTAGAGGATATGGAGCCCTTAAATATTTACTGAAAATATCCACATCTTGGCCTTATATTGCTTGGTGAGATAAAACTCCCTTAGTCTAGTAGTTTTCATGACATCAGTGTTTACTCAGTAGCTAAAAAATCACAAATGGTGCTTGAGCTGGAGAGTGGTTAAAAGCACATATTACTGTTGTAGAAAACCCAAATTTGGTTTCCAGAACCCATCTTAGCTGGCTCATAGCCACCTATAATTCCATCTTCAGGGGATCTGACACCCTTTTCTGGACTCCACAAGTAACTTGACTATAATGGCTGTGCCCAGATGCACATACTCACACACACACACAAATACATGCTATTAAAAATAAAATAAACCTGTTTTTAAATTATCAAAAACAAACCAGGTGAAGGCTTTGTGATTACCGAGTGAGTTAAGACTGATAACTTTCTAAGAATAGTTTACGAAGTAACAGGCTTCCTTAACACATTTTCTTTCTTTTTAAAAATTAATTAATTATTTTTTATACTCCATATTTTATTCACCCACCCACAGTCCACCCTCCAACTGTCCTACATCCCATACCTTTCCCCAACCCCTCTGTCTCCATGTGGATGTCCCCACTCACCGCCCACCTTACCTCTAACCTCCCAGGGACCTCCAGTCTTTTGAGGGTTAGGTTCATTATGAATGAACATAGACCCAGCATCCTCTACTGTATGTGTGTTGGGGGCCTCATATCAGCTGGTGTATGCTGCCTGTTTGGTGGTCAGTGTTTGAGAGATCTCAGGGGTCCAGATTAATTGAGACTGCTGGTCCTCCTACAGGATTGCTCTTCTCAGTTTCTTTCCATCTTCCCTAATTCAACCATTGAATTCTTCTATCCATTGGTTAGGTGTAAATATCTGGATCTAACTCTTTCAGCTGCTTGTTGAGTCTTTCAGAGAGCAGTCATGCTTAGGTCCCGTTTTTGTGAGTACTCCATAGCCTCAGTAATAGTGTCAGGCCTTGAGACCTCCCCTTGAGCTGGATCCCACTTTGAGCCTGTTGCTGGACCTTCTTTTCCTCAGGCTCCTCTCCATTTCAATCCCTGTAATTCTTTCAGACAGGAACAATTATGGGTCAGAGTTGTGACTGTGGGATGGCAACCCCATCTTTTACTTGATGCCCTGTCTTCCTGCTGGAGGTGGGCTCTATAAGTTCCCTCTCCCTCTTGTCAGGCATTTCATCTAAGGTGCATTCTGGAGCGCCCCCCTCTAACCTCCTATTTCCTGAGGTTGCCTGTTTCCATTCTTTCTGCTGGCCCTCAGAGTTTCAGTCCTTTTCCCTCACCCAATACCAGATTGCTCCCCCCACTGCTCCCCTCCTTGTCCACTTTCCCTCCCAATACCTCCCTTCCTCCCCAGTTGTGATTGCTTTCTTCTCTCTCCCAAGCAAAGCATCCTCAACTCGGGCACTTGAGCTTGTTGAACTTTTTGAGTTCTTTGGACTATATCTTGGCTAATATCCACTTGTTAATGAATAATACCACGCATGTCATTTTGGGTCTGAGTTACCTCATTCAGAGTGATACTTTTTAGTTCTATCCATTTGCCTGCGAAACTCAGGATATCCCCATACTTAATAGCTGAGTAGTATTCCACTGAGTAAATGAACCACATTTTCTGTATTTATTCTTCTCTCATGGGACATCTGGGTTGTTTCCAGCTTCTGGCTATCACAAATAAGACTGCTATGAACATAGTGGAACACGTACCCCTGTGACATGGTAGGGCATCTTTGGGGTATATTCCCAAGAGTGGTATATCTGGGTCTTCAGGTAGATCTATTTCCAATTTTGCAGAGTGGTTTTACCAGTTTGCAATCCTACCAGCAATGGAGGAGTACTCCTCTTTCTCCATATCCTCTCCAACATATGCTGTCACCTGTGGTTTTGATCTTAGCCATTTTGATTGGTGTAAGGTGGAATCTCAGGGTCATTTTGATTTGCATTTCTCTGATCACTAAGGACTTTGATTATTTCTTTAGGTGCTTGTCAGGCATTCGAGATTCCTCAGTTGTGAAATCTCCGTTTAGTTCTATACCCCAGTTTTTTTATTGCATTGTTTTTTTTGTTGTTGTTGTTGGTTTTTGGGGTTTTTTTTT
>NW_022196895.1:84224249-84253976 GCF_008632895.1 Mastomys coucha
ATTTTGGATAATAGTCCTCTATTGGATGTGTGATTGGTGAAGATTTTTTTTCCCAATCTGTAGGTTGCCAATTTGTCTTATTGACTATGTCCTTTGCCTTACAGAAGCTTTGCAGTTTCATGAGGTCCCATTTATCAATTCTTGATCTTAGAGCATGAGCCATTGGAGTTCTCTTTAGGGAATTTCCCCCTGTGCCCATTAATTCAAGGCTCTTTCCTACTTTCTCTTCTATTAGATTCAGTGTATCTGGTTTTATGTTGAGGTCCTTGATCCACTTGGACTTGAGCTTTGTGCAAGATGACAAATTTTCTATTTTCATTTTTCTACATACAGACAGCCAGTTAGACCATCACCATTTATTGAAAATGCTTTCTTTTATGCATTGTATGTTTTTGGTTTCTTTATTAAAGATCAAGTGTGCATAGGTGTATGGGTTTATTTCTGGGTCTTCAATTCTATTCCTTTAATGAATGTACCTGTCTCTGTAACAACACCATGCAGTTTTTAATCACTGTTTACTCTGTAGTAAAGATTGAAGTCACAGTTGGTGATTTCCCCCAGCCGTTCTTTTATTCTTAAGAATTGTTTTCACTATTATGCTTTTTTTGCCTTTCCAGATGAATTTGAGAATTGTTCTTTCCATGTCTTTGAAGAATGTGTTAGGATTTTGATCAGGATTGCATTGACTTTATAGATTGCCTTCGGTAGGATCACCATTTTTACTATGTTAATTCTGCCAATCCATGAGCGTAGGCGATCTCACTATTTTCTGAGATCTTCTTCAGTTTCTTTCTTGGGATACTTGAAGTTATTGTCATACAGGTCTTTCCTTAATGCATTTCCATACATGCCATGGAAGAACTTCATTATCTATCTCTTATAACTTGCACTTTCCTTATCCCAGTGTTCCCCCTTGACTTTAACACAGTAGGTTCAATTACCTCCCTCTCCTTTTTTCTCTTCATTTTACATCCTGATTGCTGTTCCCCCAGTCACCCTTTCCAAAATTCTCCCTCCTCCTCTGAGAGGGTGGAGTCCCACCTCACCCCCCAGGTATCCTCCATGCTGGCACATCAAGTCTCTGCAGGGCTAGGCTTACCCTTTCCCACTGAAGACAGACAAGGCAGTACATCTAGAAGAACATAGTCCACAGAAAGGCAAAAGCTTGGGTACTCCCCATTCCAGTTGTTTGGGACCTATATAAAGACTGAGCTGAATATCTGCTATATATGTATGAGAAGGCCTAGGTACACACAATTTGTGAATACTCCTTGGTTAGTGGTTCAGTCTTTGAGTGCCCCCAAGGGTCCAGGTTAGTTGACTCTGTTGATCTTCCTGTGGAGTTCCTATCTCCTTCTGGGCCCTCAGTCCTTACTTCAACTCTTCCATATGAGTCCCCAAACTCCATCCACTGTTTGGTTGTGGTTCTCTGAATCTGTCTGAGTTAGCTGCTGGGTGGAGCCTCTCAGAGGACAGCCATGCTAGAGTCCTTTCTGCAAGCATAATAAGGTACCATTAATAGCATCTAGGATTGGTCCTTGCCCATGGGATGAGTCTCTGGTTGAGGTGGTTATTATGTTCCTCAGTCTCTGCTCCATCCCTGATCCCTGCATTTCTTATAGATAGGATAAATTTTGGATTGAAGGTTTTATGGATGGGTTGATGTCCCTATTGCTTCACTAGGAATCCTGTCTAGTTATAGGAGATGGCCTCTTCAGGTCACCCCTGCAGTATCCCCAGTGCTATGAATCTCAGCTGAGATCACCCTCATTGATTCTTGGGTACCTCTCCTCCCAGATCTTGGACCAGTCCCCAAGGTGCCCCCTCTAGCCATAAATCCCACCAGTTGCAGATTTCTGTTCATTTTCATGCCATCTGGCCATCTCTCCTGTCCCTCCCCACACCTAATCATTAACATTTTCCCCATTCTCCTTCCAATCCCCTCTCCCACTCAGTTCCCTTCCTCCATCTGCCTTCTATGATTATTATATTCTCCCTTCTAAGTGAGATTCAAGCATCCTTGTTTGTACATTCCTTCTTGTTTAACTTCTTTGGGTCTGTGGAATGTAGCATGGGTATTTTACATTCTCTGGCTCATATCCACTTTTTTTCTAAAATCTACTTTTTATTGGATATTTTATTTACATTTCAGATGTTGTCCCCCTTCCCAGTTTCCCCTCCACAGACCTCCTATTCCTTCCTCCCTTCCCCTGCCTCTATGAGGGTGCTCCCCCACCAGCCCACCCACTCCTGCCTCAGCAGCCTAGCATTCCCCTATCCTGGGTCAACAAGCTTCCACTAGACCACGGGCCTCCCCTTCTAGAGGTGCCAGATAAGGCAATCCTCTGCTACATATCCAGCTAGAGCCATGGGTACTCCCTGTGTACTCTTTAGTTGTTTGTTTAGTCCCTGGGAGCGTAGGGGGGGCGGGGATCTGGCTGGTTGATATTGTTCTTCCTATGAGATTGCAAACCCCTTCAGCTCCTACAGTCCTTGCCCTAACTTCCCCGTTTGGTTCCCCACTCTCAGTCCAATGTTTGGCTGTGTACATCTGTATCTGTATTGGTCCAACTCTGGCAGAGCCTATCAGGGGACAGCTACACCAGGCTTCTGTCAGAAAGCACTTCTTGGCATCAGCAATAGTGTCTGGGTTTTGTGTCAGCAGATGGGATAGATCCCTAGGTGGGGCTAATATCCACTTTTAAGTGAATACATACCATGAATATCCTTTTGAGTCTGGCTTACCACATTCAGGATGATATTCTCAAGTTCTATCCATTTGCTTGCAAAATTCATGATGTATCTTTGATTTTTGTAGCCTAATAAAATTCCATTCTGTAGATGTACCACATTTTCTTTATCCATTTTTCACTTGAGGGACATCTAGGTTGTTTTTAGTCTTTGGCTCTTACAAATAAAGCTGCTATGAGCCTAGTTGAACAAGTGTGCCTGTGTCATAGTGGGCATCTTTTGGGTATATGACCAAAAAGTGGTATATTTGGGTTTTGTACCTCCTACTCTTAAAGCTTTTCTTTCCCATCTCATGGTCATGAGCCCCATCCCCCCCCTCTCTCTCTGACACACACACATACACACACACACACACACACACACACACACAAATCAGGTCAAGACAGGGTATAAATATGAGACCATGCCACATTAATTTTTTTCAAGTCTTGGCTACCCATTCAATACAGTAATTTTTTAATATCATCTTAGCTAGTATGACTACCCATTTAATATAGTAAGCTTTCAATATCATCATAGCCAGTAAATTTACTAACTATTATTTGAATATAACAAATCTTAGTATGAAGAAAATACTCTGGGAATACCTAACAAAAGTCATGAAACAAGATACAGATGATTTAGAATTAGCTTGTTACTGTGTTCGTTTAATGGAGCATTAAGTCTAGAATCCACTACAGAAAGAGATAACTTGGAATGAGACAATCAAAATCTTTGTTTCTTGGATTTCATTAATTTGGACATATTTTCTCTCAGAGTAGATCAAATTCATATGACTTGAGTTACTAGAATACAGAAAAATAAATGTATATACTAAAATGAATTTACTAAAATAAGTTATGGCTTTGGCTATAAGAATTATTTTTTATAACAAGAAAAAACAGCATCATTGAATCACATAAAATTTGATCTATCTTGGCAGCTACATACAAAAATTATCAGAGCACTTCATTTTATTTACCACTTCTGATGTTGTGTTCCTTTGCTTTTAATAACAAGTTTCTTGCTCAATAAATGATACAGAGACTTCTCATTAAATTTTTAGACAAACTTCTCAGAAACAAATAAACTAAACATCTTCACTGGGATATCAAAACTCAGATTCCTCTATACTTCTAGGTTGTTAAACTGCGCTAAATTCAGTAACAGAACCCAGCTATCTAATGCTAACACTTTTTGTAAGTGTGCTACCTACCTGTAGATCATCATTTCTGTTCACCCCATCCTCAGTCACAATTGGATCATGGTTCATGAAGGAAGGCATAGGGGCATAGGGCACAGTCATGGGTAATTCAGTATAAAAAAGAAGTATTTATAATGAAAGGAGAACTGACAAGTATTGGCAAAGCCAGTGGGGCATTCACCACCAAAACATATAAAGGGTATATTTTAGGACATAGATAGATGATTGATGGTAGACAAATTATAGATAGATAGATAGATAGATAGATAGATAGATAGATAGATAGATGTTGCGTCCGCCTCGACCAGCAAGAAAGACGCAACCCGAGCTCTTCCTTTTAGCAGTTTATTCAGGAACTTTGTAACAGTCTTCCCCCTCCTGCTTCTCCCTCCTGCTCCTCCTGCCTGCTTCTCCTGCCTCCTTCTTCCTCTCCTGCCTTCTTGCTTCTGCCCTAATGCCTCTCTGGAGTCATTACTTAAGCCCTGCCTTCCTGCCATCTAAGCCCCGCCTTCCGGCCCACCCTTGGCCATTGAGTACTCCCAAGCTTAGCCAATCCCAATGGGCCATGTGGCAAAAGTGGATAGGTCACCAGATGCGGAAGCAACCAATGGCAGCAAGCTTAGCCAAATGAGGACTTATTTACTTGCTCTCGGGGCACAGTTGAAAATGGCTCTCCATAGACAGATAGATAGATAGTTAGATAGATAGATAGATAGATAGATAGATAGATAGATAGATAGAGATGGGAAGAAAGACAGATGGTAGATAGATACATAGATAATTATAGATAGATATAGATAGATGTTTGATAAATAAATGGTTGATAGATAATAGATAATTGATGATAGAATAGATAATTGATAAATAGATGATTGATAGATACATGGAAGATGATGATGATAATAGACAGACAGATAGATAGATAGATAGATAGATAGATAGATAGATAGATGACAGATAGATAGTATCTTAGTCAAGGTTTCCATTCCTGCACAAACATCATGACCAAGAAGCAAGTTGAGGAAGAAAGGGTTTATTCAGCTTACTTTCACATCACCAGAGGAAGCCAGGATTGGAACTCAAGCAAGGTCAGGAAGCAGGAGCTGATGCAGAGGCCATGGAGAGATGTTTCTTACTGGCTTGCTCAGTCTGGTCTCTTATAGAACCCAAGATTTCCAGTCCATGAATGGCACCACCCACAAGGGACCCTACCCCCTTGATCAATAATTGAGAAAATGCCTCAAAGCTGGATCTCATGGAAGCACTTCCCCGACAACTGAAGCTCCCTTCTCTGTGATAACTGCAGCCTATGTCAAGTTGACACACAAAACCAGCCAATATAGATAGATAGATAGATAGATAGATAGATAGATAGATAGATAGAGTCAGAGAAACAGAGAGACAGACAGAAAGAGAAAGATGAGTTAATTTTTAGGAAATAACCAGAAATATACACTGTAACAATAAAAATATGCAAGGTACAAAGCTGGTTTGGATTGCTCTCAATAAATATCCCTCTAATAACCAACCTGCTTCAATATCCAATAATTCTCCAGAGAAAAATAAAGTATGTGTTATCTCTTTTATGAGGAATAATATTTATGCTATTAAATTGATTTGCTGAGTATTTTGATATCAGTCTGTCTTCACTAAGAAGTTATTTTGAGGGCTAATGAGATGAATTATTATTTGTAATAAATTTTAATGAAAATGTAGAAATTTCTTCTCTTTTAACATTGGAGAAAATTTTCTACTGACATTCTAGTACAATATTTTTTTGCAAACATGTTTGATACCCAAGTCATTTCTTAGTATTTTGTTCTCTATTCACTGTGCTCAGTTTAAAAGACATGATGAATGATCCACATGATCACATAATGTTATCTATTTAAACAATTGACATATATCTAAACATTGTTGGAGGAATAGAAAAAATATGTAGAAGATATGGCATTATGAAATGCATGTATGTGAATTGGGTCTTCGGTAACCCTTACCCATTTGACCAGTCATTGAACAAACTAACAGTTAGATTTGCAATGTCTGAACTCTATCTCAAGTAAACAGAGAGAATAGATAATCAAATAAATTATTAATTCACAGTAAATCATGTACACTGTTATGCAACTTTTAGAGAACTAATAACAAATATTGTTTGTTATAGATATCTGTGTATATAAGTAAAAACTGGTTGACATAATATTCCCTACACAAATTTAATCCAAGGGCTATGGTGAGAAGGTAAGACTTCATGGGTATCTGTAATGCTCTAGTTGTTTATTTGGTTGGTTTTTTTTTTTTATGCTGAAGATTGAACCAATGACTTATACATGATAGACAAAGTTTACCATTGAGCTGTAACCCCTGTGCTTAATAGCTTAAATTTAAAGTAGATTTTATTTTTAAAATTGTGTGCCTCTTAAAATTTTTAAATAGCACAAATTCTCTAAATATAATCTATTATATAAAATATATAATACAATAATATAAATATAAATATATTTGAAGCTGTTTTCAAATTTTGTATCAAAATACCTGATTCTGAGTACTTTTTGAAAGAGAAGAGGGGTGAAGTGTCCAATAGAGATATGGTGCCACAAGCCTATAATCCCAGCCCTTCATAGTCTGAAGTGTGAGGATACCAAGTTCAAAATCCCAGTCTAGGTTATGTGGCTACTTGTCTCAAAAAAATAAATGAAAAAGTAGAAAGAAGGAAGGAAGGGAAAAGGGAGAGGGAGGGAGGGAGGGGGAGAAAAGGTGAGGAAGGGAGAGAAGGGAGACTGTAAGAAAATAAAATGTGAAGGGAGTAGATGTGTTTTGGTTCTGGTGAGGGATCATCTTCCAATTGCAATATAACATGGAAGATGACATAAAGGTGTCCAGAGATGTAAGCAAAAGAACCCACACATCAAGGCAGAAATACAGAAAAGGACTCAGGACTAAGCACTCTTTAATAATGGCATACTCTAATAAAACCCAACTCATTCATTCTTGCACTGGGCAAAGTTTCCTGTGTCCTAGCATCACCCAAGAGGCCTGTCTTAGGCAAGGTTTCTATTCCTACACAAACATCATGACCAAGAAGCAAGTTGAGGAGGAAAGGGTTTATTCAGCTTACACTTCCTCATTGTTGTTCATCACCAAAGGAAGTCAGAACTGGAACTCAAACAGGTCAGAGAGCAGGAGCTGATGCAGAAGCCATGGAGAGATGTTCCTTACTGGCTTACTTCCCCTGGCTTGCTCTGCTTGCTTTCTTCTGGAACCCAAGACTCCCAGCCAAGGGATGGTACCACCTACAAGGGGTCCTCCCCTCCTTTGATCACTAATTGAGAAAATGTCCTACAGCTGGATCTCATAGAGGCATCTCCTCAACTGAAGCTCCTTTCTCTGTGATAACTCCAGTCTGGGTTAAGTTGACACACAAAACCAGCCAGTACTAGGCCCCACATCTTAAAAGTTCCACCAGCTTTTAAAACTCACTGAAAACAGAGGTTCCAATGTCATATACCATGGGCTATGTTCAAATTCTATCTAAGCCTTACCAAAGCCCATGAGCAATGTAGAGTTGGTGTGGATGAAGGAAGTGCCAAACATGTTTGTGCTATTACAGGTGCCAAATCAGAGGAGGTGTCATTTGAATATACTCTTGGTGATGAGTAGATATTCTCTGTTTAGACCTGTAAATAAGTGAACATATTCACAGGAAAGACACAGCCTATGCAGAGATAAATTGGGACAAATTCAAAGTGTTCAAATTTCAATAGTTAATAAAGTTAAATGTGGTTGAAAGGGACTGGTGTTGAAGGAACATTTACAATATTTGAAAGAAACTGGGAGACTAGAGTATAAAAAGAGAACTATCAACTTTGTTACTATGTTCTCTGCATTAATAAAATTTATTATCTGACTATTTTATGCATGTATATAAGGCTCTCAGTTCCTACCTTTCCACACCTATCAGGCCTGCCTCTTTGCTACAAGTCCCTTTCTCCTATTCATGTTTTTTCACTTTCTGTTGTGGCCCATTGAGATTAACCATGGCTATTGGAGTAACCATAGATATAGAACTATTAATCAATGGCCCTTTGAAGATTTTTAAAACAGTGTATATATGTAGAAGGTTGTATGTGTACATACGTGCAGTATTATCAGAATTCAGAAGGTGGCAGACCTCTTAGAGCTACAATTATAGGCAGTTGCAAGCTGCATAAAATGGCCTCTGAAAACTTATTGAGGTACACTGAAAGAGCAATCTCTGCATTTGCACAATATCCATTCTTTTTTTAAAAAAATATTTATTTTATTCTTTATTTTATGTGTATGAGTACACTGTGGCTGTACAGATGGCCGTGAGCTATCATGTGTGTGGCTGCTGAGAATTAAAATCAGAACCTCTGCCAGCCCCGCTTGCTCTGGTGTAATTCACTGTAGCTGTCTTCAGGTGCACCAGAAGAGGGCATCCAATCTCATTACAGATGGTTGTGAACCACCATGTGGTTGCTGGAATCCGAACTCAGGACCTTCGGAAGAGCAGTCAGTGCTCTTACCCACTGAGCCATCTTGCCAGCCTCCATTCTTAAGCATTGAACCATCTCTCCAGTCCCAGTTGAAGAACACATAGTTTTTCAGAAAAATAGCAACAACCTCATGCTTTCCTTCAGTGTTAATTGACATTTCACAAGTAGTTTACATATTAGAACTTAAAATTATACAAAGGATTATTAACTTGAGAATTGTGGGTATTATTTTATGCACACATGCATCATTTAACTATGGGACCATAATGGCCCAGGGTTAAGGAGGAGGGGTCTCCTCAATCCCAGATACCTCAAACATGAAGATGGCAGAAGTTAGCAACCTCTCTCTTCACAACCTGGTGCCATAAAGCCTGCTCTCCCACCATCAACCCTATAAGAATTTATTATCCTAACAGTTACCAGGCTTCACTACTTGTTTGGCTTTATAAGGTTCTCTCCCCCACACATACCCTATAGCCCCTGAGCATATAGATGAAGCATCTTCCACCACTCCTGACCTGGCCAATGGAACATGGCCACACAAACTTATCCAAGAGATCCTGGCCATCTCCCCAGGTGCACAAGTATCTCCATACACTAAGAACCAAGCTGTTCTATAAAGCTGTTCCTGGGTGTGTTTATTGTAGGCACACACATCACTGACTGAGATACTGCACTGCACTCACCCATGCTGGGCTAAGCTTCCTTTGCTCCAGTCCAACTCAGTGGATAGTGGCATTGGCTGCCCTAAGGAGGACACAGACATGTGGGCCAGCATTTAATGATGTGACCTGTTTGCTGGCTATACTTTTTCTATTTTGTGTACTACAAAAGACAAGGAGAAAATAAAACTCAGATTCAGTACTGGGCATTTATGCTACTTATGTCCATAGATAGATGCAGATGAAGCAGTAGCTCAATATTTTTTACAGATAAAAAGCAAAACAAGACCAAAATAAGAAAAGAAAAATGACAAGAGTCAAATCCAGGAAAATGAAGCCATTTTACTTCTCAGTCAAATTCTAACAATCTTTCCCAGAGTTAGTTCTGCCAAACTTAAAATATTAACTTTTAACACTTAAAATTCTCTGGGACATTTGACAATACCCACACATTTTCAAGAACAGTCTTGCACAATGGCCTTCTTTTAGCCACAGCATAGAAAGGAATGGAATCCTTCCTCACATGAGCAATGCTTTTCTTCCCTTCAATCTCTGTCAAACCCAGTATCCCTAGAGATCTTCATGAAAGGATGAGGCATTTGGCACACAGTATTGCTATCCAGGGTTGGAGTTTTTATACAAATACTAGAGAATTTTTTTTTTCTGTCAGAGATTTAGCATGTTTGAAATTCAAATGTATTTACCAAATATACTAAGCTTTTTTGTAAATTACCATATTTTGGAAGTTTGAATCATTTGATACTTTTCCATGTTGTTCTGAAACCAGGGATACTTCAGGTTGTACATTTGGGCAAACACATTTCCTTCTAACAAGGTTGCAGCATGTTTTCCATGAGCTAATTTTAATAATTTATAAACAGCCTATTCTAGGTCTCCAGAGCCAAGCTTCATGGTTTGCCAAATATCTATTTTTTTTTTAACACTTCATATTTGCAAAATAAAAGAAGCCTCTGCATTGGCTGGATAGGCAAAAAGAATTGTTTTAGAGTGGTGTCAAGTTCCTGGTTTGCCCAGGCCTGCTCCATGTAAGGAATCCTCACCAGAAGAAGATGTCAATTCCAAAAGAATCATGTTAATGGTGCTCCCTGTAAAGAAGTTTAACTGAGAAAAAGCATCTTTTTAACCTCAGACAAACTTGGGTATGGGGACATGCCTCAGTTGTTACAAAGATGCTATTAGAAAGTTGTTACAACCAAGACAGCAGATTGAGGCATGGCTATTGCTTTTTGAAGACTTCCCACTTTTCTTGACTGTTTGTGAAAAGCAGAATCTTAGTGTTTCTGAGACTGTAAAGTATGCAAAGGGAAAGGTCTATGTTAATCACATTGACGACTTTCTTCTAAGTCCTTAGCAGAAGACTGAGGGTCTAAGAACTCTTTGCTAAATCAGTATTGATACAAAAGAACCAAACCAATATGATATTTTTAAGTTATTTTTTAAGTATACCAAATTTTAATAAAATATATTTATGTCTGAAAGTAGAGACATATTTTGCTTCAGTTATTTTTTTCTCTGTAGCATAGTAAAAATCACCATCAAAAGAAGAGAAATCCAAGGGAAAATGGCCCTTCTTTTTTTAAACTTCCAGTTCAATGGGAAAGTGCTTTCAGTTCTTACAGTGTTTCTGTCCACTTTTCCACAAAGATAGCTGAAACTTGTGAGAAAGGAATTTGATATACATATCCCACTTAAAGATAACCATACCACAATCTCATTTTTTCTCTCTATCTTGCTTACTTTTGTCTCTTTCGAATTTTTCACATAGTTTTTCAATTAATCTTACTATGGAAAATAAATTCTGTTTGTTATTCAAGATTATTGCATTTTGAGCATTACAATTTAAATGTTCTGCTCTTCAACAAATTTAATTTAGCTATATTACTAGGAAAAAATTAACTGCAGCTGCAGATTATGAAAAGAATCTTCAAAGCTAATATTTAGTTCAAGGTGGTCGACCAGATAGATGTCTTGTCAGTGCTCCCTTCTTCAACACTCCATTGGAACTCCCTTATTACAAAGATAGAATCTTTACTATTCCACCCATGTTTTTTCCAACATCCTATATAATGTTTATTGTATCCAGTCATTTTATTCAACTGCAAAAGTCATCTACAACTGACTGGATTTTTTTTCTTTTCTCTTTTTGATCTTTGCTTTTCTTGTTCTTTAAGAATTTCATAGAATGAGTTTCTGATCATATTTACCCTTCCCTCTACTTCTCCCAGATCCATACTTCTCTTCCCTAACCACCCAAATGTATATCTTTTTTTTTTTTAATCACCCATGAATTCCAATTTTTGTTGTGCATATGTTCTTGAAAGTGTGTCCTTCACTGGAGTATGGTCATCCTACCACTGGTAACACTTGAAGAAAAGTGACTCTCCCCCTCCCAGCAGCCATGAATTGCCAACAGCTTCACAGCTAGGAATGGGACTTCATATCTATCTTCATTCTCCTTGCTGTGGTATAATACAACTTGTCCTGCACAGGTCTTATGTGTGCTGTCATTACCACTATTATTTCCTATATGTAGTTTATAAATGTATCTTTTATTCAGAAGGGATGAGATGAGAGCCCTACTGAAGATTTCTGAATATGTGGCTTTTGCTGAGCTCAGTGCCTTTTTATCTAACTATCCCTATGCCTAGGCCTGGAAGCTCCTAGCCTCTGTACAATCTAATCTACAAACCTGGGCATTAAAAGCTTCAGCTCCAAGTGTTTACTAACCTAGGCCTAGAATGTTTCAGCCTTTGATACTTACATTTTCTTGCTCTTTCTGAACTCTGGCTGGCTGGTTTAACTCAGCTCTTCTGGCACAAACTCCTCTCCAATACGACTGATTCAAACTGCCTTCTCTCAACCTCTGATTTAATTGCTGTGCTTGGCCTCAAACTAATTCAGACAATCTGTTCTAATCTTCTGCCTCCTTCTCGTTCTTGAGCACATTCTGTCTTCATCTGCAATCTGTCTTTGTAAAACTGTCCCAGTAAAACTGCCTCTCTCTCTCTCTCTCTCTCTCTCTCTCTCTCTCTCTCTCTCTCTCTCTCTCCCTTCGCTTCCTCCCTATACCCCCCACTCTGTTGTTGTTACTGCTGCTGCTCCCTTAAGTCACCTCTATTTCCTGTACTGTTCTCATTAGAGTTGGGCATTGCCTATCTCTAACTCATTCTATCAAATCTTTCTCTAATTCACCACTTAGTCCATCTCTCAATTAGGCATCACTTTAAATGTGGCTGCTTCCTTCCACAAACTAACTTTACTTTATTGCTTGGGATTGAAGGTATGTTCTGAGTATGTCTGTATTCCAGACAGATTACACAGACCTAGAAGGTCTCTAGATGAAGCCTTATTGCTAGATTAAAATTCTTCTATAGTAGTTACCCTGATGTGCTCAAAGAACACTTTTCTTGTATTCAGGGAGGGCTTCTGGGTCTTAAAGTCTTTCTGTTCCCTCTCCCACAATGATCCCCGAATCTTATACAAGAGGAATGTGATATACATTTCCCACTTAGGTATAAGCATAGTAAAATTTCATTTTCTCCACATCTTGGTTAGTTTATTATCTCTGTGTAAATCATCATCTACTACAAATAGAAATTTCTCTAACAACGGCTAAGAGATGCATTAATCTATAGGCATAACATTAGCAGCCAGTTTAATACTACTTCCCTTTATCAGAATAATTGTAGTAGATTCTCCCTGGAAGAGCAAGTATATGTATAGTAGGACACAAAATCGTTTGAGTATATGACCAATAGTGATATAGCTGGATTACTTTATAGGTCTATTTTATTCATGTTTGATTTCCATAGTGCTTTCACTAGTTAGTATTCTCACCAATAATGAAAAAGTGTTGCCACACCAGCATTTGCCATCATTTTTTTTTCATTCTAACTGTGATAAGATAAAATCTCAAAGTATCTTTAATTTGCATTTCCCTGATAGCTAAGAATTTTGGACATTTTAAAAACTGTTCTAAACTATTCATATTTCCCCTTTTGAGAAGTATCTGTTTAGTCCCATACCCTATTTTTTGATTGGGTTATTTATTTGCTTTGTTTTCAGTCTTTAGTTCTTTAGATATTCTAGACACTAATGTATTTTGTTCTACAGAACTGGAACAATAGCCTTTACTCAAACAATACTGTCCTTTGATATAAGTGGGAATTTAGTTCATTAGATATCACTTTTTATTCTTGGTCAATACCTGTGTTCCTGGAGTTCTGTTCAGAAAATCCCTTCTTGAACCAATGATCACACATATATTCCTTACTTTCTCTTCTCTCAAATTCACAGTATCAAGTCTTCATTTGAAATCCATGATCGATCTGGAATTGAGATTTGTGCTAAATGAGTGATAAGTTTCTAATTCTTCTCCAAGTAGTTATTCAGCCTGACTAGCACCATTTGTTAAAGATGTCTTTTATTCTTCATACTGAAACCAAATAAATATTCAACAATAACAAAAGAAAAGTAGAGTCCATTATATTTTATGAACATGAATACAAAAGTTCTTACGAAACTACTTGCAAATCAAATTAAAAACACACCAAAAAGATTATCCACCTAGATCTAGTTGGCAAGGATCATTTAATATACATAAATCATTAAATGTAATAATAGTACATAATTAGACTCTAGGAAAGAAACCAAATAATCTCATGTAATACAGAAAAACCTTTGAAAAGTAGCAATATCCCTTTATTACAAAGGACATGTAAAGTCTAGAAATAAATGGAACATTTCTCAACATAATGAAGGCATTCTATAGCAAGCCCAAAGCCAACATCTTATGAAAAGAAGAAAAATGCAAAATTCACAAAGTTCTTTCCCTAAAATTGAGCATAAGACAAGGATGGCTACTCTATCCATACAGTTTGATATAATGCTTAAAATAAGAGCAAATAAGACAAATAAAGAAGATAAAGGGGGCACAAATAAAGAAAGAAAACATCTAAGTATTCCTATTTGCAGATTATTTTTATGTTAGAATGTAAATATTTCATTAGAAATCTTCTACAACTGAAACTTTTAACAAAGTAATATAATACAAAATCACAAAAAGTAGTAGCATTTCTATACACAAATGACAAATGAAGAAGATAAAATCATGAAAACAATGTCATTCACAGTAATCTAAAATATATTGTAAAAGTAACTTTTATTCTCCTGTTATAATTGTTGTCTGGGAGGCTCATGGCCTCCATCTGCTTAGTTCTGGAACCTTCTAAGCTTTGTATAATCTAATCTAGGCCTAGAATATTTTCAATTTCTGAGAGTTGTTGCTGGAAAATCTCACCCTGTCTTGTTCTTTCTGAATGTTGGCTGGCTGGCTTAACTCAGCTATTCGGGCTCAACCTCCTCTTCCAGCTGATTTATTCAATCTGGCTTTTCTCTCAGCTTCTAAATTGCTCTGCTTAGCCTCAACCTGACTCTAGTGATGGTTTTCAATCTTCTGGTTCCTTCTTATTCTTTTGCTTGTTCTGTCTTTACCTGTTTTTCAGTCTGTCTCTGTGAAACTCTCCCTGTAAAGCTCCCTCCTTCTTCATCTCTCAGCTGCTCTACTCTCCCTTCCAATTCTACTGTGCTGCTCTGCATGAGCTCTACCATGTTACTGTACTCTCCTCTTCCTATACTGTATTTCTCTCTTCCCTTTCCACTCTCTACTCATGAGTTGAGTATATCCTATTGTGTCAAATCTTTCTCTGATTTGTCACTTTTTCTGCCACTCAATTGGGCATCGCTTTCAAACATGGACACTTCTACAAACAAACTTTACCTTCATTGTTTGGGATTGATTAAAAGTATTAAGGGTGTGTCTGTATTCTAGCCAGAGGGAATAAAGTTGTGTGTTAATGATTGAGTCACACCTTAACTAGAAACAGGTTCAAATATCCTGGAACAGTATATGAGTGAGGACTGACCACTTGAAAAAGAAGAAGATACCCAAAGGGCCCCCCCTTTTTTTTTATTTTTTTGCATCTTTTCCCTTTATTTCAAGATGCTGGCCTATGTGCCCTTCACTTGCTCTCCTTTCATGCATTTGCTTCTTTGTGTGTGCACCGAGGTGGTCATGGGGAACATGCAAAGTGGTTTCAACAGCTTGTCAAAGGAAGCCAAAATGAAATGAATAGGTTTAGCAGCTTCACAGTTTTGCTTTTTTATTAGTTATTAATTTTCTGTGGGGGTGTTAATTCACTTGTAGTTTCAGGTTGGAATTTTTATCATTTGAGAGCCCCAGCTCTACTTCAGGATATGTCACTTCATTTTAATCTTTAAAAGATGAAGTGATAAAAAATAGGAATTAGTGATAGATGACTCCTTAGACTTAGAAGGAAAGCCATCTGGAGGAGAGATTAGTCTCTGAAACAGAGGTCTGTTCCTTGAACACCATGAGTGAATATGTTCAAATTAAATGAACCATTGAATGTTACATCAACTGCAACACATGCACAGGATATGATTGTTCCTTCTGCCATCATATTAATGACATTCACATCCACCCCTCTTTATGGAAACAAAATATGCTACATAGACTAGTATTACAAAACGTTAGTATAAGAAGCAATATGTAAATCATAGTTTAATTATACACGATCTCTTAGAATTTGTCTCTAGGGAATATGTTAACTTTAATAATATTTTTAAATTAAAGAGTTGGGACTTCAAGAGACCAACCCCCAACTCCATCATTATTGTTGAGGAATGTTCATGACACCAAGATAGAGGACAAGGAATGCACTGCAACAAGCAAGCCCTGAAGGGAAAATAGAATGAGAGTGGAAAGCAATAAATCTTCGGTGGAGTTAGAACTTTATACTCATTTTCTGAAATATTTTGTACCTCTATGCTAGTAAGAATTCACAATGCAGTGACAAAATCCCCAAAGAGATATTGTATAAGAGACAGGGTTTATTTTCGCTTACAGTTTCAGAAGTTTAAACCCTTCATGGCCAGACAGGTATGAGAAAGCCAACATTATCTAGGCCAGGATGCAGATAGAATGCATGTCCTCAAAAGCTTTCTGTTAATACCTATTATTTTAATTAATTCTTTTTAATTAAAACCTTTTACTTCTTCCGGTCACAGAGCCTAAAGAATAGTATTGCCTGTATTCAGAATGTAAATGTCCTCTTAGTTTTCTCTGACATGCTGAGAGGTATATTTTACTGATATCTGGAGGTTCTCAGTCCAACCAAATTAACACTCTCCTGCCGTCATGGTCAAGAGAGGTGATTATGCAGGTAAAGATGTTTGCCACCAATTTTAGTAACATGAGTGCAGTTACTAGAACCCACATAGTGGAGGGAAAGAGAACTGACTCCTGAAGGTGGTCCTCTGACAACTTTCACTCCCATGGCATGACATGTTGATTACTCCCCTCCCCCCCATGTACACATTCCTATAATAAGCAAATGAAATATATTAAATTTTTTAAAATAAAAAAAAATAAAGTTCAGCATCCAAAACTGAGTTTATGGCTGAGTACATCTTAAGTAGTACCTTCACCTGGGTGTGGGGAGGAGACCAGGAGCATGGGTGGTGGGTTGGGGGTTTATTAGAAGGCCCACTGCTCTACTCCCTGTACTTCTCTCCACCTGCTGCAGTGTGTGACAGCTTCCTATATCACCTTCCATCCTGTGACTACAGTCTTTTGCAAATTTATCTTACTTTTTTTCTTAGACTTCTCTCTAACTTTATTTGACATTGCAATTCTAAATAATAGATGTGAAATTCTTAACATCCATATTGAAAAAAAAAGTTACAAAATAAAGTTGTATGATGCCTCCAGCTATCATTATAACTGAAGAGCCGAGACTACTTCATGGCATTTTGGAAGAGGACTGTTATGAAATATCCACGCTGCAGTACTTTTTTTTTTTTGTCTTAGAGTTGAGATGTTTCTGAACTCCACAAGATTTCCACAACCAGTATGTGGTTCTTTCAAAAATGCTCTATCCTTCTAATAATCTTAATGATATGATATATTAATTTAGGAAACAGTTTTAAGTGACAACTAGCAATCCTAACAGTATTGTGATTCTGGTACTCTCAGATAAGTATTGTGGACAAGTCTACTTTACCTAGAAAACAATTAGGATATCACCTTTCTAAAGGATTTATTTACATCTGTGCACATGTGAAGGTATGCATGCCTAAGGTGCAGAGACTTGGAGAAGTTATTTTCAGTATTTTCAGTATCAGATATTTTCTATAATCAGTCGTTCCCTCTTCATTTGATTTTTTTAATCTAGATTTGAAGCTGTCAAGACCCCATAATCCTCCTTTCTCTTTTTTCTTCAGAACTGGAGTTTGAGGCATGTACTAGATGTCCATCTTTGTTAAAATCTAGGACTCAAATTCCAGTCCTCATGATTATACAGCAAGCATTCTCTTCTCTTAACCATTGAGCCATCTTCCAAGCTCATATGCTACTTTATGATAATAATCATAAAAATTAGTAACATCACACCACAAAATTTCTCCCTAGGAAAATTTAAATAAGGATGCAATTCTACTCATAAGTAAATATTAATTGCCATATTTTATATGATCTTAAAATCTTAGTAAAACTAAAACATCTAAGGTTTATTAATGGTTAAAATATATCCATACTAGAAATATGAAATTATAAGAATTAGCCAAATCAAGAATCTATACCATGAATACATTTAAATATGTTCAATACTGAGAGAATTCTATAATAATTTCCAAATTCTCATCATCTAGCATTAATTATTATCAATACTTTACTAACCTGCTTAGTAAACATTTCCATTTACTCCATCACTCTCACAAATATGTCTTAAAGCAAAACTCTAACATTCTTCAATCTAAGTACCTTTAAGACAAGAGCTCTGAAAGTACTACCATAATATTGATATTAGACCTAAAACTTAGTTAGTGCCTCAAGAATTATAAAATAATGTTATCAGTGCTTTTATCACTTGTGACAGAGGACTTTTGGTTCAATTCATGTGATAAATGCCTATCATATTAAGAGAAAAATGTAAACTACTGTTCTGCATATAGGATACTGCTCAATTTCATTAAATTATATGTAAAAAGAAAGTTCATGTGAACCTTTGAAAACTGAATATTTGTCATGGGAACTCTTTTACAAGCCCCACCTTCACTTATGAAAGACAGACATATTCTCACATTTTTTTTTTTAATCTGGATTCAGATCCTATCTATGGAATACGGGTAACATGAGTGTCTGTAGCTAGTGGGAGTGTGAATCAAGCCAAAGTCCAAGTCTGTGCTCCAAAAAATTATGGATATCCTTCTATAAACCATCTTACTTAAACTTCACTGGAAGACATACACGTAGATGTAAAGATCTCCAAACTATTTCTGAAAGCTCCTTCCCAAATGTCCTGAGCCCAGTGTAGTAGAAAGACTAATTAGATGTTTTCTGTTGATGGAAACATGCTTCTGAAATGCTTTGATCCAATGCATTTTATTTTCTTTCCATTTTTAAAAATTAAGGAAAATTATACTTTTAGATGCCATTTCTGTAGCTCCTGCAAAACCAGACACACCATATTACCTGCCACACTTTGCAGTGAGAATAGCTGGTACTTGCCATGCATCTCAGAAAATCTGGAGGTTAGATAAGTCTCTAGAAATAGAGGTAACTGCTGTGTTGCATACTGTGTTTATCCCTGGGGATTAAAAAAATATATATACAGTAATGGCTTTCCATCTACGAGGAACAGACTGAGTAAATTTTATTTATTATTTCTATTTTACTATAAATCTGAACATTAATTTTTATGGTTATTAAATTATATGGCTTAACTATAAGCAAGATATAAATACCACAGATTATTCTTCACCCAAACCTGTGGGCTTCTTGACCATATGGTTCTGAGTTTATTCTCTTGAGTACTTAGTGTTCCTCAGCTGCTTAAGCCTAGTTTGTGGTTTTACATACAGCCAATCAGAGGACCTCTGTCAAAATTGTAATATGAAGAAAGAATGGCTAAAGAAAATTAATAATAATGGTTAGCATCTTTTTTATAGACAACTCTCTAGATTTCTCCAAAATTAACCCAAATGATAGATGTGGTAGAGGAAGATGTTTTATAGGTTTGTACTGGTAGATACCTGTCTATCAGTCATTTCCATTTTGTTTTCCTACAGTCTGTATTTCTTTGTCCAGCACCCTCAGGCCAAAGCACACAGCACATCTTCACTCTAGTCTTGAGTGAAGGAAGACGGACATACACACATATAAGTATATATGTATGTATGTCACCCTTCCTCCGGAAACTACTTCAACACAATTCACCCCCCTCTCCATTCTAATCTACAATATTCCTTACTTGCTTTTTCACTCCTAATGTTCCCTTTATCATCAGCACTCCCCATACTATATTTCATAACTGAATACTATAAATTTGTTCTTCAAGTAAGGCTGTAAGGCTGAGCATTTAAAGAAAACTCAAATGTGTCATGAAAATCATAAAGCCATCATGACAGTCTGTAAAAGCATGGTGGTAGTCCATTGATCTTACATTTGTTCTCCATAGCACTCACTTCAAAAACGCAGTATTAGTTACACCTCAATTACTTTAAAGCTAACCATAAAGTCTTACAAATAAAAGAAAAATAACCAAAACTCTGTTGTCACCCAATACAGAAGAAATTGATGGGTTCAAACTCCCTACTATTTGGTAACACTAAAATATCTTAGTAAAATGTGCAGACTTGGGTGAAAATAATAATAAGCACAAATTATAGAATAAAAAACATGGCCAATGATATGAATCCATGGATAAAAATACTTGCTATCTAGGCTGACAACTGGAGTTATATCCCCAATCCCACATGGTAGGAAATTACCTATTCCCCCAAGTTGTTGTAAGACATACATGATGGCACACATGTGCCCATGCACATACACAATAACTACATAAACAAATCAATGTACTCTTAAAATAAAAACAAAACTGATAACAAAGAAATATTATTTAATAATGTTTATGGTTTCTTTTTCCTTCTGTATTCATGAGCTAGACTGACTGTCTAAATCTCATTGGTGTTTTTTCCTCCCTTGAGTCAAAGTACAAAGACACAGCATGAGAAGCACTCTGAAATCACTGCTTCTAAGGAGCTTTCATGTACATGAGGACAAGCTGCATGTGTAGTAAAATTCAGAAAATAACATAGTATCATGTGTCCTGATTAACCATCATATCTAGCAGAAATTGGAACTGGGTAAATACTGATTGTTAATTTTTACACTGACTCTTACTTTATGGAGGTGATGTGGGCATAAGCGTTTAGAAGCAATTAACTTTTATTGAACCAGGAGAAGAGAGTCATGCACACAAAAGAAAACACTTTCACACAAGCAAATAAGCATAAACACACATACATTCATACACACATTTATACATACCCATTCATTATCACATACTTATTTTTTGAGCCCAACAAGCTGTCTCACTAACTTACTTACTTAAACACACCACACACACACACACACACACACACACACACTCATATACATACAAATAGTTTGTGGTTAGGCAAAAGCCCAGCAACAGTACAAAAAGAACTCACTCATTCTGGATAAAAATTAATCTTCAAACTTTATTGCATAGAGAAAGAAAAAGCTTCTATCCTTTTATTGCTAATTGAACTAAAAACCTGTCTCATTGTAAATAAGGGCTGCCTGCTGCTTTCTGCTCTCTCTGCAGTTCTTTCTGTCTCTTCCCTTCTCAGCCCTGCTATATTTTGCTATGTTCTGCTATTTCTTCTGCATCTATTTTTCTTCTACTCTGTTTCTCCACTGCTTTTCTTCTACATCCTTAATTCTGTTCTCTTCTATGCCTCTCATTTGTTCAGCTCTGCCTCTCTGTAATGCTTCTAACATACTCATCTTCTGCCTACTTAATGCCATTGTTCCCAGTTTTTTGTACCTTTACAAGAGAATAGATCATATGGCATTCCAAAAGTACACAACAAGTTCAAACATAAATTTGAATCATAAATTGAACCATTAGTTACAACAGAGATGTTTACATGTGTTTTCATTAAGATTAATTATTTATCTAAACATTCATTATCTGTCAATAGCTCCACAGGTTCATTGACAAGCATAATTCTTATGTCTAAGTTAACATGATATGGTATAGAGCCTAATTAGTATTGATTTTTTATATAGATAAACCCAGTTAATATTTTATCTTCTTTTCTTGTACCTACAATAAATCGTTTGTTCCTTTAATGAGCTTTAGATAATGGTTTCACAACCTAAAGGAATATATTCCTAAATTGTAAAACTGTATGCCTGCTTTCCATCTAGTACTATTAGTTCAGGACATATGAAGACTGGTAGAGTTTTAATTGCAGTTTTTTATATCGTGGAGGGCCTTGATTGCAGCCTTTATTATAAAGAGCTCAATAATCATTAGTATAAACTTGTAAATTCTTTTTAGAATCATCATTAGGAATTACAAAATCATCTATTTTGTTTATATAGCATCACTACAAGACAGTACATTTTCATTGATTGGCAGAAAATCTGCCTAGTGGGTTGGGCTAATACCCATGGATTGTTATATTGATTTAATAATGACAGGAAAGGCATATCAATAGCAAGAATCAATTCTGAGGCTTGTCTATCTGGCCTTGCCTCCAAGGGCTCATTCATTGTAGTTATACAGTGAACCATCTCTGGAAGAACATGTTATGCTTATTCTTTTCTAGATGGCCCCTGTTACTTTATCTTTAAAAAAAAAATAATACAAATGGGTGAAGAATAAATGGGTGAAATACAAATGGGTCACTACTTGGCATGTACCTGTAAGTATCCTTGTTCCTCTTATAGTTGTTTCAATTTCTGTAAATATAAGTGTGCATGTGTGTGGTGGATACCTAGAACCTAATTTCCTGCACATAACTTGCATATTTCACTAAATGTTGAAAGGAGGCACAAATTGTGTTAAAGAAATTTACACCAGTTACTTTTACTAACAAAGAACTTCTGTGAGACAAGAGTATACATAAACTACAGTGGATGTGTGGTCCCAAAGATTGAACAGTAGAGTCTGAATCTCCAGAGAAGAGTACATTCTTAGTCAGTTATTCAGAAAGATTAACAGAGAAAAAAAGACCTGAGAGAACTTAAAATGATGTTAAAATAAACATAGGCCGGGAGAGTGCAGAAAAGAAAAAGACAAACTAAATATTCCAAAGATATAGGGGGAACCCATATGTGAAGGCTAGTGCTAATTGGCAATTTGAAAGAAAGAGTTACCTCGGAAATGGGCCTTTGGACATGCTGGAGACCATCCTGAGTGTGTTAATTATGGTCAGAAGACCCAGTTACTGTGGGTAGCATCTTTCTCTGACTGGGATCCTCCACAGTTAAGTGAAGAGAGCAGTCTGAGCATCAGGATGCATTCATTACTTTTTAATACTGATTCTGAATATGATACTACCTGGCACTTCAAGTTTCTCCTGCCTCAAACTCCTGCCTCTTTGGCTTTCTCACCTTGAACTGTTGGCCAGAACAAACCTTTCTCCTCCAAGTTGCTTTTGTAGGGGAATTTTAGCATATCAGCAGGAAAAGAAACTAAGACAATGTATGAATGAAATGCTACCCTGTGGTTAACATTATTTTCATAGTTTCTAACATCATCCCTATTGTTATACTACTGAAATCATTGCTATGGGAAGTTGTACTGGAATGTGTTTAAAGCAAACATATGAAGCAAAAGCTCAGAAAGTCACTGTAGCTGCAGCACATGGTTTGTGAAAGGAAATACTCTTGCAAACTGTGACTAAAAACAAAAATCTGTTTCAAACTGTGAAAGAATGGAAATTTTAAAAAAAAAGAGTGTGTTGAAACTTCAGTTATCAAGGGGCATGAAGGGCTGCATGCCAGAGCTAAGGAAATTGAAGATCTATTTCAGAGCCATTAAATAAGCAGAGGTATTTGAGGCAAACTAGGAGGAAAGCAGGAACCTCAGTCATACAAAGGAGGTAAGCTCATTGCTATGCATGACAAGTTAAACATTGATGATATCCTTGACTTAAGGTTTGAAAACCTCAAATAGGTGCTAACAACTCAAAGTTCCAAAGAGAGGATGGAGCATTGGAACAGAAATACATCTGTGGAATTTAGTTTAATCAAATATTTCACACAGTGGACTCTATATCATATTTAAATGACTATTCTCAACATGCTCTATCATGTCATTCTCAAATATACAATGAGTTGAAAATAAATAAGTATAAATCATTAGATATCAGTATGGAGAATTGTTTTGATAAACAAAATACCTACAGAAGGAATTTCTCCCTAAATGAAGTGTACTAGCTAGAGTCAATACTTTGAGTACAGTGGAAACAGAGTTGGAGGATGAATGACAAGGGACCAATGGACAGGCAGACAGACAGGAGCTTGGAACTGCTTGCTCTAAAGATCAAGACGCCAAATCCACATACAATAGAAGACTGTAAGAATTTTTTTTCTGAGAGGACAAAGACAGCCTTGCTGTCGTTTCTTTCACAGAACTCTGAAAAATGGTACAACTAACCAGGGGTAGAAATAAGCTTTCTGCTTCAGTAAGACCATGTTTGCTGTCTAGTCTTATGTCATCTCGATACACAAACTAGAGTTATCTCCATGGATGGAACTTTAATAGAGAAAATGACTCCATGAGATCCAGATGTAAGGCATTTGCTTAATCATGTATTGATGGGGGATGGGGCCAGCCCATCATGGTTGGTGCCATGCCTGCAGGTGGTCCTGGGTTTTATAAGAAAGCAGGCTGATCGAGCAATGGAAAGCAAGCCAGTAAGCAGTACTCTTCTATGGCCTTTCATCAGCTTCTGACTCCAGGTTTCTTCCCTGTTTGAGTTCCTATCATGACTTCATTTGATGATTAACAGTAATATGAAATTTGTATTAGTCAGGTTTCTCTAAAGTCATAGAACTTACAGAATGTCTCTCTATATTGAGGGATTTTATTGTGATGACTTACAGTCTATAGTCCAACTAACTCAACAATGGTCAGTTGTAAATGAGAAGTCCAAGAATGTAGTAGTTAGTTGCTCAGTCTCCCAAGTCTAGTTGTTTCAGCTGGTCTTCTGTAGAAGTAGGTTCCAACAGATGTGCTGGAAAGTGAGTGCAAGAAGGCGAAGAAGAGTGAATCTTCCTTCTTCCAATGTCCTTACATAGGCCTCCAGCAGAAGGTGTAGCTCAAATTAAAGGTTTGTACTAGCACACCTGGTTCTGGGACTTGAATTGTCCTAGGCTTACCTTGAACTTATAGATCTCCTTGACTCAGTCTCCTGGGATTAAAGGTGTATACCGCCTTGCTTGGGCCTAAACTTTTCATGGCTACTATGCTTCAAGATTTCCATGCCATAATCCAGGTCAGAAATCTGTATCTTCCAGTCTCAAGATCCGAATCATAGGTGAGACCTCCAATTCTGGATTGTAGTTTATTCCAGATATAGACAAGTAGACAACTTGGAATAGCCATTATAGAAGTAAAAGCCAAATAAACCCTTTCCTCCCCAACTTGCTTTTTGGTCATGGTGTTTCATTGCAGCGTTAGAAACCCTAACTAAGATTCCAAGTACCCTTTATTTCTCTTTTGTTTAATATTTTATTTTTATTTTTATTATGTCTATATGTGTGTATGTCACATGTGTTCATGTGCTCATGAGCTCATGAAAGCCAAGAAAGAACACTAAATCCCCTAAAGCTGGAGTTATAGACAGATATGAGCTGACTTGGGTTCTAGGAACAAAACCTTGGTCTTCTATAAGAGCAGTAAGTGTACCACTGCAAACACTTACTTCAGAATGTCCCACGGATCTTTGTGGTCACTTCACTTCAGCACACCACATTCTCCACTATGACTCTCCAGAATCTCTATCTATTGAGCAACTACCACAGTTCTTCTGAATTTACTACTATTTGTAGTAGAAAGGGACTAATATATTTAGCTACAAGGATAACCAAATTCTTTACCATGCTGTCATCTCACATTTAGTTCTTTATTCAAATTAACTCAGACCATATTGTAAAACATGAAAGCAAGGTTATTGATAACCACAATGGGATTTGGAAGAAAAGAAAAAAAATAGAAGGAAAATAAAATTAGAAGAAGGAATGGAGGTGATAAGAAAACACATGGAGATGGCAGAGTCTGCCTTGGAGCTAAAGTTTGCAGAGCTCAAGAGAAAATGTTGGGTAGTAATGCTGTGAAAATAGAAGAAAACATAAAATGAGTTGATAAATCTACAGACTAATCTTCACCATGAGTTTTTGAAAGACCCATGTAAGACATAAGTTAGCAAGATGCCTAATGGAGAAAAGTGAGTAGTAAAGTATAAAATTAAGTCAAAATCCACAGGAAGAATGGATGAAAAGAAGAACAAAAAAGTTCTACACACAGAGAGTATTAGAGATTCTTTCAGTAATGATGCCTTTGCTGCTGTTCCCAGTCAAATGAGATAGAGTGGAAGATGATTTTCTGCCACCATTTCCATGGACACCCAATGCAAGCTACATGAATTCTTAAACTTTGTTGTTTGCAATAACAACAACTAAAAAGAGGCAGGCAGAGGGAAAATTGTTCAATTTCACCCATCTCTTCTCTTAAATCTGTCTGGTAACTCTTAATTGAACTGTCAAATACAGTCATATACATGATGGCAAAAACAAAACAAAACAAAAACAAAACAAAATAAAAAAAATCCAACAGCAAATAGAGGAAGAAAACAAATCTAATGTATGTTTCTTCTTCACTGTTCATTTTATATATACAGAGGAGTTTGTAAAATGTAAGCCACAGTTGTCTCAGTGACTAATTATCCTTGTTTTGAAAAAAAATTCCTGCATATACAGCTTGAGAAAAAAAGACTCATAAGATTCAACAATGGTGACGACATGTTTAGGAATAATTCCATCTTGATCAAATATGAGATACCTACCATGTGAGTCTCCACAAAAATTAAAAAAAAAAAAAAGCTTGGCTGTAACATAACATCTGTGCCCTCAGCTGCAGCTCTAATGATAGCCTTGCTCTCACAGAATCTGAGACATGATCATGTACATACAACTGCAGAAAAACTGTCATTTAGACACAAAAGGTCAAAAGTCCTGTCTGGTTATCTATTTGTGTGGCTTTCTAGAAATCTGACTTTACCCAAGAGTAGAATTTGTTACAGAAAAGATAAATTATTGTATGTACTTGATCTTGGTTAAAATTCTAGGTTGATACACACAGAGTGGGCTCCTACCAGCAAAATAAGGGTGAATGTTACTTGGAAATAATTTATTAAGCACAAATTGATTTATTTTTGTGCCTGAGCAACAGCAATGACAAAGTATAGTCTTGATTTTAATAAAAGTAAAAAACTTTTTGGGAAAGAGTCCTTCCTGCCTCTATCTATACCCAGGAGGTGCAGCTTTTCCACAGCTCTCTGTGCACTATTCCTGCAAGTGGAAACCTAGTATCTGGGGAGTGCTCTGATCCTAGGACTCAGGAGAGATGGCCATTTCTCTCCAGTGACTGTCTAAGGCAGGGCAAGCCAGGAGGCCTAGGCCACAGAAGCAGCAGAGCAGCTGAGACGGGGTCCTTCTTGCATCCATTTGCACCCAGGAGGAAAGGTTGATCCACAACCCTCTGTGCACAGGTCTTACCAGGAAAGAGCTGATCTCCCAAGAGTGCTGACACAGGCTTTCAGACACATAGGAGGAACAAGCTCCAGCCAGAGACAGTAAGAACATCTAACACCAGAAATTACTAGATGGCAAAAGGAAAATATAAGAATCTTACCAACAAAAACCAAGACTACTTGGCATCATCAGAACCTAGTACTTCTTCCACAGCAAGTCCTGGATATCCCAACACACTGGAAAAGCAAGATTTGGATCTAAAATGATATCTCATGATGCTGATAGAGGAATTTAAGAAGGACATAAACAACTCCTTTAAAGAAATACAGGAGAACACAGGTAAACAGGTGCAAGCCCTTAAAGAGGAAACACAAAAATCCCTTAAAGAACTACAGGAAAACACAGACAGGAAAAGAAAACGAACAAAGCCATCTAGAATCTAAAAATGGAAGTAGAAACAATTAATAAATCACAAAGAGAGACAACTCTGGAGATTGAAAACCTAGGGAAGAAGTCAGGAACCATAGATGCAAGCATCATCAACAGAATATAAGAGATAGAAGGGACAATCTCCTGTGCAGAAGATATCATAGAAAACATTGACACAACAGTCAAAGAAAACACAAAATGCAAAAAGAATCTAACCCAAAACATCCAGGAAATCCAGGACACAATTAGAAGACCAAACCAAAGGATAATAAGTATAGAATAGAGTGAAGACTTCCAACTTAAAGGGTTAGCAAATATCTTTAACAAAATTATAGAAGAAAACTTCCCTAACCTCAAGAAAGAGATGCCCATGAACATACAAGAAGCCTACAGAACTCCAAATAGTTTGGACCAGAAAAAAAATTTCCCCATCACATAATAATCAGAACCTCAAGAGCACAAAACAAAGAAAGAATATTAAAAGCAGTGAGAGAACAAGGTCAAGTAACATATAAAGGCAGACATATCAGAATTACACCAGACTTCTCACCAGGGACTATGAAAACCAGAAGATCCTGGACTGATGTCATACAGACCCTAAGAGAACACAAATGCCAGCCCAGGCTACTATACCCAGCAAAACTCTCAATTACAAAGATGGAGAAACCAAGGTATTCCATGATAAAACCAAATTTACACAATATCTTTCCAGAAATCCAGCACTTAAAAGGATAATAAATGGAAAACTCCAACAAGGAGGGAAACTATATCCTAGTAAAAGCAAGAAAGTAATCTTTCAACAAAACTAAAATGATATAGCCACATGAACAGAATTTCAACTCTAACAACAAAAATAACAGGAAGCAAAAATTACTTTTCCTTAATATCTATTAATATCAGTGGACTCAATTCACCAATAAAAAAGACATAGAATGACAGACTGGATATGTGAACAGGACCCAACATTTTGTTGTGTACAGGAAACCCACCTCAGTGATATAGGCAGACACTACCTCAGAGTAAAAGGCTGGAAAACAATTTTCTAAGCAAATGGTCCCAAGAAACAAGCTGGAGTAGCCATTCTAATATGGAATAAAATGGACTTTCAACCTAAAGTGATCAAAAAAGATACCCATACTTTCATATTCATAAAAGGTGAAATCTACCAAGATGAACTGTCAATTCTGAACTTCTATGCACCAAATGCAAGGGCATTTATATTCATAAAAGAAACTTTATTAAAGCTCAAAGCACACATTGCAACTCACACAATAATAGTAGGAGACCTCAACACCCCACTCTACAACTGACAGATCATAGAAACAGAAGTTAAACAGAGACACAGTGAAACTCACAGAAGTTATGAACCAAATGAAATTAACAGATACCTACAGAACATTTCATCCTAAAACGAAAGAATATACCTTCTTCTCAGCACCTCATGGTACCTTCTCCAAAATTGACCACATAATCAGTCACAAAACAGGCCTGAACAGATACAAGAAGGTTGAAATAATTCCTTACATCCTATCAGATCACCAAGGACTAAGGCTGCTCCTCAATAACAACATAAACAATAGAAAGCCCATATATACATAGAAGCTTAAAAACACTCTACTCAATGATAACTTGGTCAAGGAAGAAATAAACAAAGAAATTAAAGACATTTTAGAGTTTAATGAAAATGAAGCCACAACATACCCAAATTTATGGGACACAATGAAAGCAGTCCTAAGAGAAAAACTCATATCTCTGAGTGCCTCCAAAAAGAAACTGGATGCAGGGCAGTGGTGGCACACACCTTTAATCCCAGCACTTGGGAGGCAGAGGCAGGTGGATTTCTGAGTTCGAGGCCAACCTGGTCTACAGAGTGAGTTCCAGGACAGCCAGGGTTACACAGAGAAACCCTGTCTTGAAAAATCAAAAAACAAAACAAAACAAAAAGAAAAACGAAAAAAACTGGAGAGAGCATAAACCAACAATTTAAGAGCACATCTGAAAGCTCTAGAACAAAAAGAAGCAAATTCACTCAAAAGGAGTAGACAGAAGGAAATAATCAAACTCAGGGCTGAATTCAACCAAGAGGAAACATAAAGAAATATACAAAGAATCAACGAAACCAGGAGGTGGTTATTTGAGAAAATCAACAAAATAGATAAATCCTTATCCAGACTAACTAGAGGGCACAGAGACAGTATCCTAATTAACAAAATTAGAAATGAAAAGGGAGACATAACAACAGAAACTGCGGAAATCAAAAAAAAATCATGAGAACCTACAACAAAAGCTTATACTCAACAAAACTGGAAAACCTGGATGAAATGGAAAATTTTCTAGACAGATACAAAGTACCAAAGTTAAATCAGGACCAGATAAACAATCTAAACAGTCCCATATCTCCTAAAGAAATAGAAACAGTCATTATTAATCTCCCAACCAAAAAAAGCCCAAGACCAGATGGGTTTATTGCAGAGTCTTTTTTTTTTTTTTTTTTTTTTTTTTTTTTTT